>NC_053404.1:13389604-13464604 GCF_016859285.1 Xiphias gladius | reverse complement strand
AAATGAATTTAAAACCCTTATAAATTTGACAAGGTAGGGGACCCATTTGCGTAAAAAAACGGCACCCCGTTAAGCTTTTCAGCAACGCCCAATCGAAGCCCCGCCCCCTTCCAATTTAGCAGCGCTTTCGAGCTGGAAAGTCTCCCTGTCACTCATTTCTTTCGAGAAACGCTATTGGTTGATGTGAACGCCCAAAGCTGTTAAATCCCCTGCTTTGAGATGTGATTGGTGAATGTGTCCGATGGGCGTGTCCCCTTCCTCAAAGGATTTTTCCCCGGAGTGGCCAGACGGGCTGAGGGACACAGGATGGCAGAGCTAATAGGAGTACCTAACGGGACATGCGGACGGGCTGATTTCTTCTAATATTTCAAGTACTGGTGAGGGCCTTATGATACTTTTTTACAACGACTAATAACACCTTTTAATATAATGGTGAAATGTGTGTGTCATTTCTGTTGACTGTAGTCTCATTTGTCCAAACTAAGAAGTCGACCACTGGATATAAGCTAGCTAACCAAGTGGTCAGTTGGAGCGGACCCCCAGTTGAGGATGATAAACGCACTCTCCATGGCCGAAGCCTGCCTTAAACAGTGAATATTTTTCCCCTCTACTGGGTAACTTTAAAGCTTTTTTACCACATAATTAATGTTGGTTGTATACCGGTGTGTTAATCAGCTGTTAGACATCTAGACAGTAAACGGTTGGTTAAATTTAAGATTAAAACTGGCAGAAATTCACGAAAACCGAGGTAGATGAACAGATGGGGGTCAATCCATCAGTAACGGGAAGCGACGGTGCGGAACAGTGATTGATCGCGGTTGCCATTAGTTCCTGTGTCTATGTGTGTGTGTGTGTATTTCTCTTTAAATGTGCGTCTCTCATCTGTCGGGAAGGGAGAAAGGGAGTGTGTGTGGATGAATGTGGAATTTTAAGGCATCAATCGTCAAAATAGTACATGGTAATAACTTAAGAAGGACATGCATGTGATAACATTAAAACAGTCAACCTGAAATGTAATAAAGTGTTGAATATTGAAATAAGGCAAATTAGTTATAGATACTGATATTATAATGATAGCTTACCTTATATTCAGAGCAAAGATATTACCACTATCTAGAACTGAAGCTATGCACTATGAATTAATAAATCTACCACATTTTGGACTAATTGATTAATAATTGACTACTGAGTAGCCTAAATTTAGAAATGCTTACAATTAAAATTGCTTACTTAATCTGACAATGCACCAGTAAAACGTAAAACTATCAATTTATGTCATAAGGAGAAAAACAAATTTTTTTGCAATTATAAAGGAGAAACCTACAAATGTTTTTTTTATTACTGGATTGATTATCAAATTTTTAATCGTTCAATTGATCAACTACTTGATGAATCGGCTGTTAAACCCATTGTATAACCATTATGACATTATGAGGATTATGACAACTTTGGGTCTCGTCTGCACTCAAAAGTCAGGTATTTGAGTAATAATAATCCCACAGATTTAGTGGACAGATATTAGGGCTGGGTGAACACACTGTATATTTTTACATATCAATATACTGTATATCACAATATGGCAAATGCATGTAAAAAAACTTTACGTATTAAACTGATGTTCAAAGCAATTCACCAAATTCTTCAGTAACAAATTTTGTTAGTTTCTAATCACAGTTTGCTCTGAATCATTAATTTGGACAGCAAAGGTATATAATGATAGGATGATAAGACTATATCACATGTGCTGAAAGTCAGTAAACTGTTAGATTAAATTATCACCCATACCTAATAAATATTCAGTTTTTTTGGATATAGAAAAGAAGGTTAAATTTATGGCCAATTTCCCTGGCCTACTCTGTATCCTTTAGGATTCACTATTCAGTAGCCACTTTTACCCAGAGTGCATCACAGGCACAGTACCATCAGTGTTTCACCACAGATGCCCCTGAGTTATACTGGAACAAGGAGATGTTCCTGGACGGGCGCAATGTCGCAACAGAAATTTTTTACATCATATTTAGGGCAGTGTGACCTGACGTAATCCAAGCTGCATTATTCATAACATCGAACAAGCAAAACAGCCCGCAACACAAGAAGCTGTACTCTGCTCATAAATTGGTAATGACTCCCCTTTCAGATCTTAATGGAGTTCTCACATCTGTAGTAAAGGCCTCTTCTTTCCCTGTGTGTCTGTGAAGAGGTGTGGGCATCTTGCAGGAGTCACAGGGGAAGTTTGTTTTAATCTGAATGCAGACTGAAAGTCCCTCCTCTGAGGATCAAAGACATTTTTGCTGCTGATGGGACATTTGAGAGGCAACCTGGTGTGTTTGTTGGGTTGTAATAATTTATCCAAACACATGACAAAAAAAGAACAGTGAAGAAGAAGAGTGAGTCTTCTTCTCTGGTGCTGTGGGTGAGATGTTCAGGCTTTACTCTCCCTTTCCTACCCCAGCCTTACCCTGGCCTTTCTCCCTGAGTGAGTGGTGGATGAAGGAGGAGCGCTCACTTGCTTCGCCTTCATTGCAAGGGGACAGGGGGCCTTAAAGAAGGTTGAAGAGGAGGAGGGGGAGGATGCATGGGAGAGCTAGTGCTGTTGCCTTGTGAACGGAGCTCTATTGTCCCGGGAACCTTTCAGTGGCTTCCCCCAGGTCCCTGTTACTAACCCTCCCCCACCAATGCACTCGTTCTCCCTCACAAACACAAACATATATACATACACACACACATAAACACACACACATACTTTATCCACTTCTTAATGTTACGCACAACCCATTCCCGCTATCCCTCACACTTTCTCATTCACTGTCTCTTTTCTGTCACACACTCTTATCCCACTTGGTGTCTTATGCACCCTCCTTTGACTCTACTTTCCCCTCATTTCTCACAAGCAGACAAGGTCTGCCCCCCCCCCCCCCCACTCGCCCCCAGCCGCTCATTATTTCGCCTCATTGATGCGATTTTCATGCCAGAAAAACAGTAAAAGCAAAAACACGCAATTTTCTCATTTACATCACCTCCTTCATATGCAACAAGAAGCACAGTGTTTCTAAAATGTTTATGCAGACTGCTAAACCTATGCAGCACTTTGCTCCAAACCAGACCTTATTGACTGTATTCAGTGTCCTTTGTGGCTGCACAAGATGGTGTAATTTTACCCTTTTGTTTTCTCTTATTGGCGTGAGGGTGTTGGGGTTTGCAGGGGGTAGCAAGCTGAGGAAACAGGGCCAGATGAGGACTCGGCTGGCAGGAATCGGCCTTTGTGAACAGAAGGATCTCTTTTTTGTCGTGGACAGCTGTAATGACACGATCTGTAATTACAGTAATTTCCTGCTAAGACACTGACAGCACATCACTGCTCCTCACTTCTGTTGATTATTTATTGTATTGAACATGTAACCTCACCATTTTATCCTCACCATTTTTTAGTCTTTTATAAGATTAGGATTCACAAAGAATAAAGGATGAATGTTTAAGTCAGTTGCAAGGCCCATATTTGGTTGTTGTGATGGGTTAACAACCTATTTTTCAAATTTCCTGTGCTCATTAATGAATATCTGTAAAGCCCAAACAATATGAGTTGTATTTCTAGTACCTATCAACTATTATTAGCCTTCTGTCAGACTGCCAGAGCTCCTGTGTCTTTCCAACCTGCTTTTCTCTGAAGTGATTTTTTTTTCTTTTTTTTTTTGGCGTAGCTACATCGTAAAAACTCTGGAACTGTAATTCCTCATGAAATTGTTTGATTGGCAAGTCTAAAAATTGCACGTGAAAGTTTTTATTGGAAAAGGGTGTGTGGACGTTCCCATCTGTCTTTCTGTTTGTGCTCCCGGTTACTTCTTGAGCCATAGTTGTATTGTTCTGGCCAAGTGTTCGGACAGGAAGGCAAGATGTGACACAGGGAGGACCAGGAAACAGGAGCAGCACTGAGACCACAAAAACAGGAAGCAGGAAGAAGAGCCGATAAGATGGCTGCTCCGATGAACCCTGGGATTTCTCCTGCTTTGAGTAATTGTCTGTGGTCCTTTGAATTACAGAAGGTTCAAAGTGTCTGATTAAAGCCAATCAGGGTTTAATTTTAGACAGTGAAGTTCAGTGTTGCTATGTTTGTGGGTGTGGGCAAGAGTGTAAACTGTGTATTCTCTGGAGAAAGTGATGAAGCAGGTATTTTTCAGTTGGGATATTTCAGGTCTTTATTCATGTTCAATAACAATTATTTATCAAAATTCCCATTTGACTGTGGCCCATAATTGTATATGTTTCCGGCGTTTACCATATCCATGAATCTGTTTTTGTGTCAGGATTCCAGCTGGGTCAGTGACAAACCAGCCTGGGATTAGCTGGCACGCTGTATCTTTCTATCCCTAATGCTTTAATCTCTCTTCTGGTCACCACAAGTCTTCTGGCTTTGGGACACTCTTGGTCATCACTGTAGGTTCTCTGTCTACAGACTCACCAATGCTTTATTTGTTTTTACATACAGTAAATGTACAGAAAATGGACAGAATAATAGGAACACCTTACAATAAGATGCATGCAGCAATGAATTTATAGAGAGGGCATGCCCTGAAGTATATAAGTAATATTTATTGCAGGGTCATTGCATTTGATTATAACTGTATCTTTGTGGTCCCTTTCACTTCAGTCTTAACAAGAACTGACTGATAATAAATCAAGTATTGTATTAATTTTCAATCAGTGCCTTGGGATTGGTTATGTAACTATATTTCGTGCATGGTTCTGTGCTTTTATAAAATATTTAATGTAAATTTGGGGGTGGGGGCCTGAAGTTAAAATCCTTGTGAATGTGAATATGATGACGAAGCAACCAACTTTAGTTGTTTATTTTAGTCAACAGGAACAGTCATAATTTTAGAAAATTAGATAATTTACCTGAATAAATGCCTTAAAGTCCAAGATAAGATGGCATTTTAACTAGAGCTGAAACTCTGTCTAACTAATCGATCACCACAAAAATAAGCACCATTTTATTGATCAGTTAAATAATTTTTTTAAGCAAAAATGCCACAAATCCTCTGGTTCCAGCTTTCCAAATCAGTATTTGGAATTAATATATTTTTTTGACTTCTATGATAGAAAATTGAATATCTTTGGGTTTTAGACTGATGGGCAGACAAAATAAGCAACTTTAAAATGTTAAATTCAGCTCTTGGAACTTTTGATGGATATTTTTACAGTTTTCTGACATTTTACAGACCGAACAATTCATCAATTAATTGCGAAAAAAATAATCAACAAATTCATTGATAATGAAAAAAAAAATAGTTTCAACCTTAATACACACTATCTTTCCTCTTATCACAATTTATGTTATATATTGATATATGTTTTTCTTAACTCTAAATGTCCAAAGCTGGTGGGGGTTCAGTGTCTTTCTCCTGGACACTTCACCAGAGCAGATGCTTGTCAACAACATTGCTTGTTCCAAATGTTTCCCTGCAGTTTGTGTCAGTGGGAAGCCTTGCCATGCCGCTGGTGAAGAGGAACATTGAGCCCCGTCACCTCTGCCGAGGGGAGCTCCCTGAGGGTATCGGCAGCGAACTAGAGTGTGTGATGAACAACACGCTTTCTGCCATCATCCGTCAGCTCAGCAGCCTGAGTAAGACTCACAAATACTCATAACATGCACATATGCACACAAAGTAGCCATGCAAGAAGAAGCTGCTAAAAGTCTCACATCTAGAAAAGAAATCACAAATAGAGTTTTTTGTGTTGTATTAAAAATAGAAACTTCCAACCTCCTCAGGCTACAGCCCCTCTAACTTTAGTATGACAACTGTCTACACTGTGTCTAGCCTCTTTGTAGTAGGACAAGATCACATGCTTTCATCATTAATCCTGAAGCTGCGATTGATTTGGGCGTTGTCATGGATACAGGGCCTGGGGTCACTGGGCTAGCAGCCAGCATACAGCGGCCTCGTACTGGAACATGGAGGGTTGAAATCTAATCCTTTTAGATAGCTCTGCAGAAAATGAACTTATCTGGACAGCTGTGTGCATTTGACAGTGCAGATATATGACCTACGTGTTATTGTGTATCTGACTGTTGATGTCAGCGTGTTTTTGTATGCATGACTGGATGGGTATTAACTGTGGTTGTGTGGGGCATATGGAATGCTGTGCACACTGTAAATTTATTAGACTGAGTTATTACACCACCAAGGACATCTGTCTTCACACCCATCTTCCATGCCCATGTCCTTGTTTCATAACTCATCAACACTGTTATGTGTTGTCATGCGACGGTTACCCTTCACGCATTTATCCTCAGTTGTATCCATTTTCCCTCTCTCGCACTAACTTTGTTGAGTGTTCGTTCTGTGCCCCAACATCATAAATTCAATCCAGTCCTTTATGCTGTTAAGCCCCTACTTTTTGGCCCAATCATATTCATTCGCTGTCTGTCTCTTATTGTGTCAAGTTCCTGCGTTGGGAGTAGGCCTTTCAACAGCAGCTGTGTGGGTTAAATATAAATGCTCGCACAGGCCTGGCGGGGTATATCTACAGACCACATATAATCTGCATGTAGGATTGCACATGTATGGTATCTGTGTGAGTCAACCATTAGAATCCTCGAGAAGTCAGTGTTGACGGGGCTCAGCATGCCAGATCTGTGATTCTTCCTTCCTTTAAATATTTTTTCTGCAGCCCATTCTGTCAGCAGGAGGGACAGAAATAACCCTTCGCGTGTGTTTGTGTGTGTTAGCCATGCCACCTTTTTACACAGTGTTCTATACTTAAACAATGTTCCTAGACACATGCTGAAAGTACTCTGGCTGGTTTTTAACCTGTGTTCTTCCATGGGAGGATTTTTTTTTATTGTGTTCTTTCGTTTTCATTATGGCCAACATCCCAGCATGTGCAATCTTGTAGTAAAAGGCCCTCTGCTCTTATTTAGCATGGGCTAAGATTCCTGGAGCCACAAGCTTATACTGTAGCTCCATTAGCCCTAGGCTAAACAGTCATTTCAAACTTTCAACTTTTACTGTGGGTTAATTCGTCCTTCAGCCCAGCCCTCCCTTTACTAAACCCTATTTCACAGCGGGGTTATCTCTACTTTTTAGGGTTAAGACCACTGGTGTGCAAGGGCGTTAGAGCCAAAACAACAAAATGTATGTTATCAAGTCAAATGTCAAAAAGGACTGTGGGCCGTCCTGAAGATGATGGCACTTTTCAAGTGTGAATCTTTAACTAGTAGTGTACCCTCAGATTCACACATATTATAACCCAGCAATAGCGTGTGTATTGAGGTTCAGTTCACAGTATATATGTAAACATATGTAGAGAAGCCATGGGTTGATGAATGTGTATATAGTTATCTTAGCCCCTTTCTTCTTCTAAACTGGGATTGACAAGTGTAGGATTTACTAATATTCAACTTTTACTCACTAATTAGCCACATTACAATAATGGAATTATTGCACAGACTCTCAAGACTTTAGTTTCACATTGTGGATCATTACTTATTGACTGATTGTCTTCAGTCTCTGTTGGGATTTAGTTGGCCCCAGATATGATTACAGGTCTCCTTCTTTCTCTAAAATTTCCTTTCTCTTTCTGTATTTTTTCCTGTCCCTTTCTCTTTGTTTCCAGGCAAACATGCGGAGGACATATTTGGCGAGCTGTTTAACGAGGCCAACACCTTCTACCTGCGTGCCAACTCTCTCCAGGACCGCATTGACCGGCTGGCCGTCAAGGTCACACAGCTGGACTCTACCGTGGAGGAAGGTGGGTCAGAGGTTAGAGGTCTGAGGGCAAGGCGCAGCAAGTCATTACTCATTGTTGAAGTGGTGTCAGTCTTGTGTTTTCTACATTTTTGTATGAAGTTTCCCAGTTGCATGACAGGGTTTTTCAGCTATAATATTTGAAAATAGGTGAGACCAGCCAACAGTCTGTTATTTGGATGAGTTATTTTTGATATCTACCAAATGTCTTTTATTTTTAAAAGTGTTTGTTTTTTCATTCTTTCATTTTTTCCTTTTTCCTATAGACCACTCATCATATGTTTTCGCTTCCTCTCTTTGTGCTCAGTTTCCCTGCAAGACATCAACATGAGGAAAGCCTTCAAGAGCTCTACCACTCAGGACCAGCAGGTGGTGTCCAAGAGCAGTGTGCCCAATCCCGTCAGAGAGATGTACAACCTGAGTGACAAGCCTCCTCCACTCAACATCCTCTCACCGTACAGGTTGGTGTTGTTGGTGCATACACACTCACAAAACACTCAGACCTGCAGCATGCTCTTTCTGCATAATCACATAATCACATTTTTTTAAGTTTACTGTATGTAGAGTCACTTTTTAGTCAAGAGCTTCTTTTATATTTCCTCGCACCTGTGATTGCTGGTCAGTCATTGCTGCAGGTTGTAAAAGTGTATAATAGTCATGTTGAACAAAATTAAATCGTCTAACACATAAATGAAATAAATAAAGCATGTGTTTGTACAAAATGCAACTTCATGATGTGGATTGGATCTATAGGACATAAGACCTCATAACAACTATCAAATCAATTTAATACATTACATTTCAAATTAAAACCATGTGTTCTATGGACAATCTTTTAAACTGGGTATCTGCAGGTTAAAAATATACTGAATTCAGGAAAAAGGGCCTTAGAAGGTATTAAGAAGTCTTGATTAAATTTACAAGTCTTAAATATTTTCTCTTGCCTGCTGATTTTAGCAGAAAATCAAATGAGCTTAAATGAACCATTTTTAATGAATTAATCCATCAATTTTCTGAAACTTATATCGGTCCAGGTCACATCAATTTAATAAACTTAATCGTTGAGAAATATTGTTATATATTGTTAGGAAGTACCGAAAAATGTGATATAATAATAAACCATTCTGAGCCATTTTGTCCCTACTGGTTTTCCATCATAATTTGATACTTTGGCTGGTCTGACTATAAAACAGGTATTAAATTGCAGTCAATGTGGGCTTTAAAAGGTCTTAAAAAGTCTTACATTTAACTTGGTGATCCATGCAGAAACCCTGTTTAAAAGTTGATTGACTTGATTTTCTGACCTACATTCACAGTGAAGCAGCAGATTTCCTACTGCTGTTTGGGAGCTGCTATTTGAAGTACTTTAGGTACATTACATATTTAGCATGGCTGGCTCCAGTGGGAATCCAACTCCAAACCCTGATTATATAGTACACTTTTCCCTCTCTTTCTCCAGTCTTTCTGTCTCTCCACATTTTCATCTTGTCATTTTCAGTTATGCTGTCTGTGATAAGAACACAGGACCCCAACTCATAATTTCACCCTTGTGTTTTCCATCTGCCTTCTCCACTTTTGCAATATTCAATGCTTCAAATGTTTTATCCCCAATTTAGTCTTCCCACAGAGATACACAGAGCCAAAAAGTGCTACCCAACATTCTGCCAAAACAGGGACAATGCATTGACTTTACTTCATATAAGTTCATACAAGTTCCTGTGCATTTGTAAACCTGTCCAACCTTCTTGTTGTCTATCTTTGTAGGGATGACCACAAGGAAGCACTTAAATTCTACACCGATCCCTCGTACTTTTTTGACCTGTGGAAGGAAAAGATGCTCCAGGATACAGAGGACAAGAGGAAAGAGAAGAGGAAGCAGAAGGTAGAATTCTGTCATAAGGTTCTCCCATATCATCTTATGGTTTTAATATACCAAGATACAGTTTATTGTGGTCGAAAATTAAGATTGTACTTGCCTGCCAGCACGTTACTGGTGCTACTCCTTCCCAGATTATTAGAGTTAGTTTGAGTTATTGACCAAATACGTATAAAAACTAAATAATGTTATGAGGCTAGTTATCAGGCTACAAAACATGCCGTCATTTTCAGTGGAACTCATTTTATTCTCAGTCAGATGGTCCGTAGAAGAACACGCTAGTTTAAGCTTAGTTAAACAAAATAGCCTGAAAACTCTGTGTCTTTCTCTTTCTTCAAGGAGCAGCGGCGTTGTGTGGATGGGACATTACAGAGGGAGGTGAAGAAGGTCCGCAAGGCGAGGAACCGTCGGCAGGAGTGGAACATGATGGCCCTGGATAAGGAGCTGAGGCCGGACCATCGACATACCATCCACCGTGACAGAGGGGCTTCTTCTGAGGGCTCAATGTCACCAGAGAACAGGTAGGTGAACTCACATAGTATGGTATGTCACCTCATTTTTCTATTTCTTCTAGTCTGGAAACAAACTCACGTTTTCTTTCTATCTCCCCTTCTATCTTCTTCTCTACCTCCTCCCGGCTGTCTCTTATTAGGGGTCATGGTACTGATCAGCACCACTACCCCACAACCATGAACCACGCTGGACACGCCCACACCTACTCCGGCCCTCCGCCCAGCGTCCTTGCTGCCCAGATGGCTGCAGGACACGCTGCTCGTGGAGGAGGTGAACATGATAACAGGGGCAGGACTTTGATGGCCTATCAGGGTGGGACACTAGGCCGTTCTCATCACCACCAAGTCCCGCTGCCTCCTCCACCCACTGAGGCTATGAATGGTGGCTCTATGTCCCTCCCACCAGTGGACTACAGGTACAATTAAGCCAAACCAACTTGTAATGCAAGCTTTTTTCTTTGCTATAATAATAATATTTTGCTTCAAAATGGCTCGATTTCCGGACAAATTTGGGCTTTTTTAAAATAGTTTTTGAAGTTTTTCGGATTTTGCACACAATAAGGAGACTTATGCTATATGTGAAATTTCTTCACACCTCTCTCATTTTTGATTCTGTCTCTTTAATAGTATTTATTTTGTCTAGTATATTTTTGTCAGAGGGCATAAGCTGCTCCATTTCTTGCAAGTTCAATATGCTCCTTGAGCCAGCTATCCAAACTGTAACAGTCCTTTATCTTTTTGTCCAATTCATTAAGATCTTCCATTTCACTGCCAAAAACACATGAATGCCTCAAAAAAAGTCAGTGCAATAGTTCTTTCTAGAACATTAAATAATTTTCTTTGAGTGAGTGCAATCATAAAAATTTAAGAGAGAAAATAAGTACACAATAAATGATTCCCAGGACACGTCTAAAAAGTTATTGACATAATCCAGTTGACAGACACCGAGCTGCTTCAAAGACATACAACGCTAGTTCGTATAATAGTCTAGATATATTGGTATTAAATTATCTGCCTTTTCTGTAATGCCTGAGCTTTGAGGTAATGCTGCCACCTACTGGGTTTTTATCTTTTAGGCTTTACTCTCAAACCCTGATGACTGTACCTATTGTATCAAGTACAGACTACTATGACTTTTCTGTTAACTCTCTACTTATTCTGGCATTCTGTCTTTCTTGCAGTATGGATGGCTATGCCAACACTGGTCCTCCCCCTCCTCCTCCAGCCCCTCTCATCCCTTCCGCCCAGACTGCCTTTGCCTTACCTCCTGGAGGTCAGATGACTCCTGGTCCAATGGCTGGTGTTGGTGGCTACGCTCCACCTCCACCAGCCATATCTGGAGCCCAGACAGCTCCACCTCCTCCTGGTCCTCCACCTCCTCCCCTTCCAGCTGGTGCCTCCCACTTCACAACCCACAAGATGTCCTCTGCACCTGCTGAGACCACAGTGGTCAATGATGCCCGCAGTGATCTGCTGGCTGCTATACGTATGGGTAAGAGCCGTATAAAGATGTGTCATTTTAATGCATCTGTGTATCCTCTTTAGAACCAAATACATTAGTATTACCGTTCAACAGAAAAAAAACAATGATAAAATTGCAGTAGCCTAACATACACAGTCCACACCCCTTGGAAATTTTCATGTTATTGTTTTACAGGATTGAATAAGAGGATTTAATATGGCTTATTTGACACTGAATAATAGAAAAAGATTCTTCAATGCCAAACTGAAAACAGACCAAGGTGATCTAAATTGATCACAAACTTCTAAGGGCATGAATATTTTTTATCGGTATGGTACCATATTAAAAAGTAAAAAATAACATTTTCAGTCAGAGGGTCTGAATACATTGAGATTTCATTTTAGTTAAATCTTAAATGACATAATAGTATATTCGTTGTAAATACACTTATAAATAAATGGTTTTGATTTACACTTCATTGAGATATGCCAGATCTTATAGGAAAAGGCTTGAGCACACTAATTATTTAGCTTAAGCAAACATTTATTTAGTATTGTAGCTTGATTTTTATATCTTGTAAGCTTACATTTGCCTATGTGTTTTAGAATATTCTACCAAAGACAAAGATTTTTAAAGGGGAAAAAAACATTTCGGTTAATTTTTTGGCAGTGCCAAATCTCTCACACATAGAAACTGATCAGACAGATATTAAACTAGCCCGGTTAAAACCCATTGTCCAATTCACTTATTTTTAAAGTAAGTACTAAGGTGAAAATAAGTGAAAGGCTAATTACAGTTTTCCATTGCATGGCAAAACGACTTATATGCATAACTTTAGTACATCACAGTAGACCGAGGGAGTATCTCTGTGCAACACACTTATATAATCATTTTGCAACATGAAACATGCACACTCATTTTCACTTCCAAAAGGGTGCTTTAGATTACTGAGTTGTATTGCTCTTTTTTGTTTTATACTTGTCCAATTAGAGTGATCAAAGTCAGGCAGTTTTAGTTAGCTTTTGGTCATTTCCAACAGAATTAAACAGACATCTCTCATTTCACTTGTATCTATTACTTAGCTCTATTTCCTAACTTTATCGTATTTACAACAAATGTACAATTTGCATGCCCAATTTTTTTTTAAATGCTAAAATACAGGGTGTTTTGATATACAGCTTTGTCAAAAATTACTTCCTTTATCAAGAAATGAAACTCAAATAAAGGAAATAATACTAAAGTGAAGCTACTTTTCTTTTGAGTAGTTCTCCTATGATTTCCTCACCCTACTTAATGAGTATGTCAAAAACATGGATTTACACTTCATATTTTCCTGCAGGCATCCAACTGAAGAAGGTGCAGGAGCAGCAGGAGCAGCAGGCAAAGAGGGAGCCAGTTGGAAACGACGTGGCCACCATCCTGTCGCGACGCATTGCTGTGGAATATTCCGACTCCGAGGATGACTCCGAGTTGGAGGAGAACGACTGGTCGGATTAAGTCACATGAAGAATGGGATAACCACTGAAGATACACACACATTAAGAAGACACACAATCAGTCGACCTCGCACTCACTTGACGGAATGCCCACTGTACCACACTCACGGGTTATCACACACTTTATTGCTGAAAACACACACACTACTACACTTACACACAATCACATGCTGTAGGTTGATATAAGCTGAATGGTCCAAAACTGGAAATCTGGGGGTGTTTTCAAGATGCATAAACACTGTAAAGAGACTAGTAATATACTGTAATGCTGACTGCTCTGTGAAACATTAACATTTAGTTTGATGATTATATTTCAAAGCATTGTGAATACACCCCAGTGGCTGTTGCTCTTCCTGTTCTAACACAATAGATACCGAGTGAAGGTGCTTATTTCATGTATAGTCAAAGCTTGAGAGTGTTATAGAAGAATTAGAAACTTTCCTCTTGAACTAACCAATGTACTTGTCTTTTTTTTAATGTTTTTACTCAAACACTTGCTTATGCCATAGATCATGAGGCAAGTTTTTAACATGTAGATGAAAATAACTGGAAGTGAAGAAGTAATGGACAAGCTCAGTGGTAGCTGCTGTCAGTGATATAATGGAATCAGGCCACTGAACGAGTGACTGGGAAGAGTGTTTGAAATGCTGTGCGGAAGATGGATGAGAGGGCGATATGTAGAAAGTCTTATTGATCATAAATACTGAAACTGATTGAGCCATCTGCATCTGCAATTGCTCACTGCTGTGTGGGAGGGGACAAGTGTGTGTGTGTGTGTGTGTGTGTGTGTGTGTGTGTGTGGGGGGGTCATGTATATGTTAGTGTGAGTTCATTAACCTTTGACCCAAGAAAAATAAAATGATGAATGACGGATCATGGCTGGGCTGCCATGTCTCTTCACTGTTCCACTGTCGGCATAGAGACGACACATACCTGGTTCTAAGACTTCAGTTTCCATGGTAACAATACAGCTAAGAAGGGAGTTGCCAAGGAAACAGAAGAGAGTGAAAAAGGGGGGCACAGAGCCAGGGTGAGGATGAACAAATTAGTCAAGGCAGGAGTTTTATGCACAGCACGTTTGTTTTTAATACAAAATTAACAAGATCTCTCAATTGAGTGAACTAACCAAAGCAATAAAAAGTACAACTAACACCTTGGAAAAATAGACACCACGTTCACACAAATGTTTTTACAATATCTCAGTTAAGTTAGTGCATGTTGATTATCGTTAATACGTTTCATTTTGCAGATACTTAATTTGTTGTGCCATTTTCATCCAAAAAATAAAGTGCATTTCACATTGAAAACTACGCATACGTCTACACAAGATGCTGTTACTGCAGTGTCCCCCTATCTCCAACCCCCACCCCAAAACAGACACACATTCTCACACCCTTGAGTGTTTTGATATTAAGCTCTAGATTAGAAACCTTCAGAAAGACACCTCCTCCCTTGAACAACTCATTATTGGCTAAACATTTTCTCAAAAGCGCCAGTTGCTTTGTACACATTAGTGTACTGTTACACTGTGAAACCATTCAGTAGATAAACAGCTGTGTGTATACAGAAAAGTATTACATCCAACATCACAGCCTTTAACTATTCTTGGATACAAAGCCCTTGTTCACACCTGCTCAACCATGAAAATCTCAGCAATACTGTTGGCTGCACAAGAGGAAAAAACATTCACCAATCAGAGAAAGTCATATACCAATTTTTTTTTCTCAGACATCCCCCATCTGTGTAGCCAAATCTGCTCAATTGTCCATTAACTAGCCTTTACAAACTGGTGCATATTGAAGTGAGGAAAGTGAAACCTAACAGAACAAATTATTCTACATAAGTAGCTGATGTGGAGAAATGTCAGTCAGAAATATGGCGCGACCTAACTTATCCCTTAGTTCGACTGGCTTTGGTAGCACCATGCACGGTGGTATAAACACCCTCCTCTTATGCATTCCTTATTTACAGAAACAAATGAGTCAAGAGGAGGGGGGTATCAGTTGAACAATTTGATTATTACTACATTCAGAAAAAGACTTTACAGCGCCATTATTATCATACAACATCAGATTCTGAAAGAATTCAGGCCAGACTAAAGTGGAAAAAAATAGAACTTTTCAATGAATATAACAAAATAGACTTTTCTCCAAAGGTAAAAGAATAAGAGTTTGTGATGGTTTGTGATGTGCCAGCCTGACCTGTTGGTGCTCATTGAATAACTACAGGGTTCAGTCTGACACTGTGCAGAAGTTCACATACACAGGCTACATTCCAATGCTTAGAAACGCTTTTCTTTAGCTTTCCTTGCTCAGACCCCCCACCCCCCCAGCCAAAAAGATGAAGACCGGGAGCTCCTTAAATACCTCTATGAGGCTTACTGAGAGGGGAGGCAATGAAAGAAAGAAGAAGCATTATCTTTTATTTGGAAGTGGCCATTTTTAGCTCATAGAATCATTCAGAGGTCACTTGACGGACTCCTGCGTCGACCAGACTAGATTGATTTAAAGTTGAGTAGAATATTAGTGATATAGAGCAGACAGAAAACACAGAGCAGTACTAGGATCCCAGTTCATTGAGAGTCCCTTTCACTTTGGCTTGAAGTGCTGGAGCATCCCCATCCTAGTCCTATCCCCCTTCAAAAAGCTCTACAAACATGTAACGAGGCCACTTCTCTCATAACCGACAGGAAGACTGGCAGCATTATCCTCTAAGGAAAAAGATTATGGTCTGCTGAGCTGCTGGATCACAAACACATACACGGACACACACATGCACACACCCAGAGGCCATGCAACTCATACCATATGCACAATAACACAGTCCCAGATCAAACAGTGACACTTGAGGTTACGACACTCAGGACAGTTCATATGCTCATAAAAGGCAGAGGCAAAAAAAAAAAAAAAAAAAACTTGATCCTGTTGTGAAAAATGATCAAAGCCTGGTTTTGAGTTGGAAAGAACATTTTGGAGGAATGAGGAAGTAGTGTCACTGAGACAAATGAGTCGTTTGATCTGGTCCACTTATCCCAGCCCAGGAGTAATTATCCTACCACCCATTAAAAGATGTATCACTGAAGCATCACTTGAGCCTGTTCACTACAACAGGTCCCCACCCGAGCGGCCATAATGGTACCTCACTCAGCAGGAAGAAGTCGTGGTGGAACGTGGATGTTATTGCTGTCTGAGTATTGCTTCACATCTAAAAAAATAACTACCATTCACAGGCTAGTTATTGCTGACATGATCTGTATGAATAGGAATCAGCATACATGGTTTCGGGGGCTTGCAGACTAGTTTTGAGACCAACGGATAACTAACTCAGAGCAGCTGGTGGGGGGTTGTGATTTGGGCTTATATCAAATTACAGTAACATGATCTCAAAGCATGATCAAAGCAGAGCACCTTTGAACTCAAAACGTATCTGCTCTATACATCAAAATATCAAAAAAGTCCACATTTGCAAAAACGGTGCCAATCATGTGACCATCCAGTGATGAGTTTAGCTCTTTCAGTGTAATACATGTGAAGTACACTGTGCACTGTACATAAACAAAATTATCAGGGTCATAATAGGATCAGGGTACCATGTCACATCGCCTCCAGTGGCCTATGTGACCTACCTCACTGAACTCATCAGGAAAAAGGGAGATCTGTGCTTGTTGCATGCAAATTACACTGTGGTCAAGCATGCAGATCAGATATTATGTGGTCGTTGTGAGGATCTTTAAGGGCCAAAAAACATCAAATAAACGGAATTACATTCAGATTTTACAGAGTAAAATCACCTACATACTTCTTCTGTGTGAGATTTTGTCTATAGGTTTGTAATGATTTCATTATAGGCATGTTCATTCAATCTGCTACAGGATTCCTTTAATGGTAATATATTTGATTTTGGTCTTATCATTTGCCATCATGTGCCTCCATACTAATAGAAATGGAGGAGAGGGGGTTGAATTCAATTCAATTTTATTTATATAGCGCCAAATCATAACGGGTTATCTTAGGGCACATTTCATGTAGAGCAGGTCTAGACCGTACTCTTTATAGTTACGTTTACAGAGACCCAACATTACCCCATGAGCAAGCACTTGGCGAAAGCGGCGCGGAAAAACTCCCTTTTAACAGGTAGAAACCTCGAACAGAACCCGGCTAATGGTGTTCTGCCGTCTGCCTTGACCGGCTATATGGTGTGAGGGGGGGTGTTCCTGGGGGTTTGTCTTGAGCCTCTCAGACGCGAGCAAAACTGAAACACTTTCGCGAGAGAGAAAATAAGCCAGAGAAAATGGGAGAGGCGAGGAGAAGAGGAAGCGGATTACTTTCTTTCTCGGCGTCTGTGGAGGACGCACGGTGCGGATCAGAGAGCGCCGGGTTTATTTTTAGCTCTCCGCGGCTGTTTAGCTTTCGACTCACGTTCAGAGTGCAGCAGCAGAGCGCCAGGATGCTGCTCCAGACGGGCTTTACTGTGGAAATGCCTGTGTATTCAAACGCGGCCGCTCTCTCCCCTCCCCTCCCCTCCTCTCCTCTCCTCTCCTCGCCGCACTCACTGCTTTGTAATCGTCAGACGTGCGCTTTTACGCACGCAGAGAGGCGCAAACTAATACTCCCTCCCTGTTTGAACAAAAACGAGCACGTTTCAACCAAAGGTCTGGTGCTGTTAACTATATGCACAATCTATATACAGCTGCTGCCTCCAACATGTGATGCACTCAGCGCTCTCTGCAGAACAGAGGAAGGGCGCGGCACGGGTTGAACGGGAGGGGGCGGGATGCAGCCTGCGCAGTGGCTGCCTTTACTGGGGAAGACAGTGAGATACCTTGCCCTATGGTGATTGTAACAAAGGAAAAAAACGCCATCCATCCAGGTTGACTGTGGATAACTTTCCAAACTGCCTCTCCCAGTGACATCTCCAGCCAGCTCTGAAGCCACAGCCCTCTGTCACTGCCCCTGACCTCCCCTGCTGCTGCTCCCTTTGACACCGGACAGACCCAGTGAGGAGCAGAGCTGACCCAGGGCACCTCTCTCTTCCCACCTGGGTCTGCATGGTCAGACGTCACTAGGGGTCCTTGCGCGCTGGGCCACGCTGGCAGGCACACAGCCACAGCACACCAGCCACAGCGCCTTCTGGATCTCCTGGTTCCTGAAGGCATAGATGACCGGGTTGATGACGGAGTTGTAGGTGGCAGGCACCAGCGTGGCGTAGGTGTAGAGTGGCGGGTAGGTGTAGTCAGCAATGAGGGAGTAGACAGTGAATGGCATCCAGCAGGCAGCAAAGGTACCCAGGATGATGGCCAGGGTTGACACGCCCTTCCGTGTTGTGACATAGTGGGGTGTGGCAGCCAGGAAGTGGTGCTGGAGGGCGATCTGATGAGCATGGCGCATCACAATCTTGCAGATCTGCACGTAGAGTTGCAGCATGAGGCCAAAGAGCAGCAGGAAGGAGACGGACAGCACAGCGATGTTGTTCTTCGTCAGCGGCCGCACCACGCTGCATGTAGCCTCCTCTGCCAGGCAGTTGACCCCTGTGACCGGCAGCAAGCCCAGACACAGGGAGAGGCCCCACAGCAGCAGGAGCATGGTGTAGGTGAAGGCTGCTGTCCGCTCCGAGTTGTAGGTGAGGGCATAGTACAGCGACAGGTAGCGGTCAATAGTGATGGCCAACAGGCTGAAGACAGATGCGGAGAAGGAAGCCACCACCAGGCCCACGGTCAGCAGCTGGGCCGAGTCGGAGCGAAGCAAGTAGGCACAGGTGAAGTGAAGCACCAGGCCGAGGCCGGCCAGAAGGTCAGCCAGCGCCAGGCTGCCTATCAGCAGGAACATGGGGGCTCTGAGCGCCGGGTTTTGCCAGATCACCAGCACCACCAGAGCATTCTCACAGGCTATCAGAGTCCCTGATGAGCACAGCACAATGTCCCAGGGGTTGACCAGCAGGGGCAGCTGACTGGGTGGGAGGGAGTCCTCCGGTGGCAATGTCCCCAGGCTGGTGCTGTTGTCCATTGGTCCCCCGCCTCCGCTGGCCCATGCTGTGGGGTCAGGGGTCAGCCAGCTGGGAGTGACCGGTGGCTCTTCACTCATTGTGCCCCCCGTCTGAAATTGACACAAACACACAGACTATAATGATACCTGAGTTGAATGTCTGATACACAAGGTCACTTTATAGTAACATTGGTGGCATGCACATATTCATAGGTTTTTTGTGTGTTTTCTATTATGTGTTTTTGTCCTGTGGTTTGTCTTTTTAGCTCTACAATTCAATGTACTGACGACAAAAACAGTGGGGGCGGTTGTCCTTACCCCACTTCTGTGCATGCCACTGGATTTGTATTACTTTAAGACCCTTGCGTTACTCATTACGATACACAAACATGGGCACAGCCAAGGTTATACTCTCAGTGTGTATGTAGGCCACACACTGTCCCTAACAATGTGACTGTTGGGGCCATTATAACAGAGGCCTGTAGATAGTTAAAACACACGTGAAGAGCTGTTGAGGGAAATCAAGAGGAGAATGGAAAACCGAAACAGGCTTTGCAGCACATCTCAGGCTACATTTCCTAACAGCTGACATCGATAACCCTCCCCCGGCACCAGCATTAATTCACACAGCTGTCAGAGACCAAGTGCCGCTCTCCATAGCAGAAGATACCGCACCCATCATGGAAATACAGCCTCTCTCTAACGCCATGCATGCACCTCAGACTGGTGGCCATACGGTGCTGCTTACTCTGTGCACCTTACATCAGAAAAACACTGGCTGCTCCACGTCAGCGAGAGGATGCTGGAAGGTGTGTGTGTGTTGGGGGGGGGGCTGCATTTTTTTTCCCCCTTGCATGTAGCCTAAAGGATGCTCAACAATCCCATTCCACCGCCACCCAGCCTACCTTGACTCTGTGAGGTTAGACTTCCCGTCTAGATGGAAAAACAACAGCCTTGTATTTCCATGATATTGATACGGCGTTGAGGCGCCGGCGGACAGAGACGCAGTCCGGGGAAGGGGATGCTGGTCGTCTCTGCCAGAGCGCGGGGATGGTGGAAGAAGAGGAAAAAAGAGCGCGGAGCGGCTCTGCCGTTAACGGCGCAACGCCGTGGACTGCGGCTGTGCAGGGAGCAGCGAGCGGAGCAGCGGCGGAAGAGAGGAAAAGGAGGAGGAGGTGGTGTGTGCGTGTGCGTGCATGTGTGTGTGTGGAAGGGAGGAGGGGGTCGATGATGAAGGAGGAGTCCCAAATGGGCCAGACTCCCAGAGACCGGGTGAACTCCATTAAAGAGCCAAATGTCTGGTCTCTGCTGTCTCGAGGACCAAGGCAGGTGCAAACGTGTGTGTATTGTCCAGGTATCTCTATTTTCGCATGCCTGCAGTTTTTATTCAGTCAAACATGCTTCCTTTACCGGAGGCATGGATATATATTGTAATATTTGCTCTTCAGCTAGTGAATTTCTTTGTGGCTCACCTGCACATTCTGCCTAGTGCACTTAAACTGCAGTGTTTTGTTACTTTCAGGGCTTTGGTGCTGCCCGACTCGAGTTTCAGACATGAAGATGCTGGATGCTGGGGACTCGCTTTCCTCCTGCGACGCCCTGCTATTCTGGTCCTGTCTGTGCTATTAACAGCAACCCTGATGTGTGTCACCAACCTCCTTCCCTCCCTCCTTCTCTCCCCCCGCCTCCCCTGTCCTCCATCTTCTCTGCCTCATCTCTTCATCCTTGCAAGACACCTCGGCTCATGAGGAGCCAGTGGGTGAGTCGTTGATGTGCATATATCTGACCACACCGAGCTGACCAAGCCTTAAGTCGGCTAAGTGCGTGGGCGTTTTTCCAAAGCACCTGCCCTTGGAGTCTGAATGGAATAGAGATAGCTCCTGTTGCAGTGAGAATGCAGAGCTACCACATAGTATCGCTAAGGGGCGATGTTGAGCTCATATGAGTCATCAGTGCACACCTGTGGGACACAAGAACGAGAACACGCCCTGCCTCAATCTTAACGGCTTTATTTCTTTTTCTTTAAAACAGAAAATGATCGCTTCACAACAGGCCTTTTCAAGCAAACCCTCACATTAATTCTGCCAACACCTACAAAACGGTATCAAAAGTGCACCATAGTGTTAATACATCTTCTCAAGGTCTAACATTTTCCAATGATATTATTTTGTGATAATTATACAAATACCATTCTGTACACTGTAGAAATACACAACCCAGTGTGGGACTCTCACTCCCCACACACTCTCTTTTCCATCCATGATCAAAAACATGATCCACTCTCAGTAAATCCCAGTGCAGAAGAAGAGTGTTGGGGATGAAGAAACCGGGCCAATATTACATCATATGAATTATTAAATACCCATTCAACCCCACACCTAAGGCAAAAACTAATACAGCACTCATACGACCATCCAACATCTGTACAACCCTCATACACTGTCCTTTTAAAAACAATCCTGACACAGTTTTCATTCATTATTGTCTCATTGTCCCTGCAGCCGCAGCAGTGTCCAGCCAGAGTGAAGGGGATGATGGGGCAGGAACGACACGAAGGCCAGGAGGGACAGCTGGTACATAGGCAGAACTTCCATGGCTGAGCTGCGCCGAGTGCATAAAAGCACAGGTATGAATTACAGCTGTGCAAGCAGGTATGACACCATGCAGGCTGCTGCGGTGTGTTTATGGTCCGCTGCTCCCCACAAAGAGGGAACTGAGCATTTCTCCTGGTTTCTGTGGTGAAACACTTGAAATCCACATTTAGTCCCTGGACTGGTAAAAGAGGATGTAGCCTGACTCAGAGTTCTTGGAGATTTCAGAAGTGAGACCGTAGAATTCTTCTATGGCCTGTGCATCAATTTTCTACAAGAACAGACAGGTGACATACAGCAGGGTCAGGAAAGTCAGTATTCTGCAAAAAGATATGCAACTGTAAAGCCTAAATCAAAGTATTACAAATAAACCTACTCACCTCTACAATATCATCATCAAACAGCAACCAGAAGTCGTGACTTTTCACAATGGCAATGTAGTGACCCCTGTTTGGACCACTGAAAAGAAATAAAACACTGTATTTGATCTACATAGTAAAATTTAGCCTGGACAGTTTTATTATCCTTACTTTAAAGACTCATTCATGGGTCAACCGCACTTATTTTACCTGACTTGATGAGATTCCTTCTCAGGATCATGTGGGTGTGTAACACTATGTTCGGGTCATATGCAATGGATGGTTGAGATAGGAAAGATTCCCATGTTCAGTGCACCTTTATCATCTTTTTATTTGTTGATGAAGTTTGGTGACTTTGTGTAATTCCTACATTGCTCCACCTAACTTCAATGTGGAAACACGTGTATGGAGTACACACGTGCAGATTCAAACTAAACATGTAACATGTTGAAAATGTAACATGTTGAAAATGGAATGACTGTGATCAAGTCAGACCAGCACTGGACTGAAGCTAGTCTAGCCATGGACTCACTGAATCTGGCATTAGTGGTAAAATCTAATATTACAATGTCGCTGAATAAGTGTGTTCAGCCGTGGTTAATATGCACTTAATGAGGAAAAGTAATTAGTAATGTGTAAACATGAGACAAAACGGACCAATACAAAAAAAAGGAAACATAAGTCTGTATTGTGTATGTTAAATTAGCATCTTTTCTAACAACACTGGCCACGTTTGGTTCTCTGGATTTCTAACAGGATTTCTGCTGTTCAAACATGAAGGCATTACCCAACAATTACTAAAGTGTGACAGCAACAGCGTGAGAATAGGCACTGATTACAGTTACTACATAGTTCTCCCAAACTTTAAAAGGCACCTGCAAATGTTCCCAAAACTTTGACTCATGTGGAACTGATCCGCACACAAAAGCATTTAAAAATGTTGAACTTCTTTTTAAACCAGACTAACCCAATCTCCGCCTTCCTAATTATAACTTAACCCTTCTTATGCTGTGCTTTTTATGAAAAGTCATAAACAGCTCGTTTTAATAGATGGATTTGATAGTGAAGCCTTTTCTAAAAGTTGTTTGGGGCAATTCTTGCTTTTATTTGATAGGACACAGCAGACACAAGCAGGAAACAAGGGGAGAGAGAAAAATATAATGAGATGCAACAGAGGTTACTGGCCAGACTTAAACCCAGAAACATTGTGATTACATCTTCAGCTATGTAAACCACTTTGCAACCAGGACACCTATACTATTAAAATATATTACATCAAGCAACAAAGCGAACTTAAACATTGCGGGTCACTTCTCGAAAATCAGATTTCTTAAATATTTGATTTTAATACTAATAAGGATGTTTTTAAAAGCTGACTGACAAGTGTTCTTTTTTGTATTATATTGTGAAAAGTATAACATTCTGTATTGTAATCCTGTGCTGGGATACATGTAGTATTGTGGTCTGAGTATACTGTATCATGCCCTGTAATGTCTCTGTTGGTTGTTGTCAGCCAAAGGAGACAAATAAATGTATTGTATCATGTCACGATCATGACATTATAATAACGAAAATCCCATGCACTACAGTGTATAGACACACACACTGTAGTGCATGGGATTTTCGACTATATAGGGGAGAGGGGAAAAAAAAAAAAAAAAAATTATATATATATATATATATATATATATATATATATATATATATATATATATACACACACACACACACGATACATCTCCGTGCTCTGAAAATAACCCAGGCAAAGGGGACCTCAAATGGGAGTTCAGCTTCAAGGCAGAAGAGAAGACTCAGACAGTCAAGACAGATAATTAGATAATTTACATCCGTAAGACATTAACTCACTCAACTCCAGATAAGTCTAACCTTTTAATTCATTTTCCTCACTCTATTATTCCTGACATAGTCATGAAGGGCTGGAGTCTGTTCCACCATGCACTGTGCAGAGGCAGGGAAACACCTTGCATAAACAGAAAGAATAACTCCCACTCACTCTGGGTCAAAACTTGTGCTGAGAAAAAGCACAGCACAGCTGAACAAAGAAGAACGAGGGTCTATGTTTTCTCCTGTGAGATGTGATTTAGATTCTAATGTACCTTTATTCGTGGGCCAGTAGGTTCAAATGCATTTTATTATTCGAACAATAATTTCTCTGCATGTCTCTGGTTGCTGTGGAGACAGTTATAAGTTGTTGTACTCTGGCTGCGTGTTCACCTACACACCTCCCACAATGAACGACCACCGCGACCAGGTCGTAGAGCCTCTCAGGATTGGTGGCATCCCCAGAGGTGTTGAAGAGGCGGAGCTCCAGGGGGAAGACAACACGATAGGACAGCTTGGTGTAGCGCTGCAGCTGCTCCATGTACTTAAAGCGTTTCAGGTGCAGAGCCAGGATCATTGGAAGCTTCTTTACACGCATCCTATATCACAAATATTACAGTGTCAGACACAGGATCTAAATGCCCAACCACATACAGAAATGCAGTGAAAAAACTTGAAATTCATACATAAAGAATGGACCTGGGCACTGACCTCTTGTGTGCCTCCTGCTTGCTTCTACATTCTTCACAGTAATATTTGTACTCACTGCACAGTGTCTCCGTGTTACTGAAACCTCTGAGAAGAAGAATAAAGTGAAAACTGGTCAGTCTGAAGTCCACGTGTACAAATGAATGCTGTGATTTCAAAATATGGAATTTTTCCACACTTAGGTTGGTGAAGGACACAGCACAGAGTTTAATTTTCACTTGGTGTTCTTTAGTAATTGTGCAAAAACGTTTTCTCAAAATTTGGACTGAAACAGATTTTTCAAAAGTCAGTTACAGATGAAGGCAACAGCCTCAAACCAACAGCATTTGGCAAGGGTAGTTGATCAAACTTGTTTAAGATAAAATACATAAATAAAAATAATAAATTTGTGGTTCATTACAACCTCTAAAATGTTATTACTTTGTAAGTTACTAGCTCAAAAGATGTAAAAGCCCCAGTGATATTCACCAGTGAGTAGTGCTGTGATGCTAGCTAACAATTTGTCAATTTTTGCATTATAAAAAATGGGGGGTTATAACATTTTGGGGGGAAAAAAAAAATCATAACTAGGCCTGCAAATAAAATTTATCTTCATTATCATTTACTTTGCAGGTATTTTCTTGATTAATTGATCAGTTGTTTTGTCTTTAAAACATCTGAAAAATGTCCACCACAATTTTTGCTTTTTTACCTGACCAACAGTCCATTACCCAAAGAAATTCAGTTTACTATCATGTAAGAAAAGAAAGCTGCTCCCAACTTCACTTCTGAGTAGCTGGAACCATCAAATGTTTACATTTTTGCTTGAAACGACTTTTAATTAATTATCGAAATAGTTGCAGATTAACTTTCTGTCAGTCAATCAACTACAGTACTAATTCTGCTTCCTCAATGCTGATGCAGGTCTGCTTCTATATGTGGTTGTTTTACCTGAGGCAGTGTGTGATGGAGGTATTCTGTTCAACATCCACAGAAAGGTCCAGAAAGTCCTCATCTTTGCTGCTTATCTGAAAAGAAAAGAGGACATCAAAATAGGCTAAAAGAAACTAAACCCACACACTAAACAAATATGTCAGCTTGGTCAGTTGGGAATACTAATGAGATGTCTTACTACCAAAGTGAGAGCTGTGGCCATATGGCAATAAAAAAATCCCACTGTATGTCGTTCTGTTGTATTTACATAAAAATATTGTTTGTACACACGCTGACAGAAAGTATAGCACACATAGCCTAAGCTGTTCTCTAACCTTGTGCCAAGAAGCTTCATCCTTGAGAATATACCACCCCCTAACGTCAGCAGCAGTATTGTTTGACTTGAATGAAAACTTGTTTAAACAAGACTATGGTGACACATGGTAGAAGACGTTTGGCGTAAGCCCCTCAAATGTTGACCTTGGATGAAAATAGCATTGAGGCAGTCTTACTGTTTCACACGTGAGGCAGCGTGTCTCATTGGTCAGAGTGCCTTGGAAGATCTCGTGGACCCAGGTGGGAGCAGGCGTGGCATTGCTGTTGTTGTTCTGGGAGTCCAATGTGCCATTGGCAAGGCGGCCATTGGTCTTCTCCTGCTTCCTCTCCTCTTGTAGCAGATCAGCAATCGTGTTGAGCAGGTAGTTCAGGAACTCATGGGCATCCTGCTGCATGTAGTTGTCAAACAGCTCTGAGGGAGAAAATGTGTATAGAGAGAGACTTTAGACTTGTAATTCAGCTGTTCTACGTGTTCAGCAGGTCCTTCAGGATCTCCTGGGCATTATGTTCTCTGCAAACTCTGTAGGAGTCAGTAGCCAAATGAGGAAAACATGAGGATAAGGGATTTTAAATCATTTGTTGTTAAGTGATGACTTGACATTTATCTATAGCTTCTTTTGAACACACCAACCTGCCTAAGTTTATCAGTTTCATCTCACCATTCTCCTTGCGTAGACGTGTGATGAACTTCTTGGGTGGTATGACGCCGACTTTCCTCTTCTGGTTGGCAATACTATGGAAAAGGTCGGCCAGGCAGGTGAGCAGGTTTTCCTTCCGCCGAGGCTGACTGCGGTATGCCAAAATCTTTTCCCGGAATGGCCGGCAGAAGTACAGAGCCTGGAGCACTGAGTTGCAGTAGCAGGTGTTTCCAAACTAAAATCAAATGTGAAATACAGTAGAATCAGTGTGAGTATGAGTTGGGTGGAAATGGATTAAAACCCCTGAATCCACACAGTGTATCATTCACTTACATTGACCAGGCCGAAGTAGTGCTCATTGACCGGAAACTGCTCAGATCCAATCTCTTTCTCCAGAGCAGAGGCATTGGCGCCCTGTATATGCCCAGAGCCAAACAAAATCTGTTATTTTATACTGTAATTTATTTTGAACAGAAAAATGACAAAAACTCAATAATACTACTGCTAAAACAGTAAGCAATTACCAAATTAGAGGGAAGCAGTTTGGCATTTTCTAGGTCATTTGTTGGATTAAAAAAAAAAAACTAACAAAAACATTAATGGGTGCTTAGAGCCTCCAGGACTAGGCATTTTCCCCCTACTTCCTCAACTCTGCTCTTTTATGCCATTAGAGATTCAAGCATGCATAATTTTTCACTGACAGTAAAGTTGAGCTGTCTCCGGCCGCTGCTGACTCTAATCCCAAAAAGCTTTTAAATGCATAACTCGGCTGGGATGACAAAACTGCATGTGTCAAAATAGAAAATATTCAAGCGCAGAGGTTTTTTGAAGTAAGCACAGGGATGGGCTGCTGTTTAGGGAAATGCATATCGCTCTAGTGTGATTTTGTAAGGGTTAGTAGGCTACTATACGATGTTCAGACAGCAACAAACCATGCAGAGTGGACATGGACTTGGAACGTGTCCACAACTGCGTAGCTAATGTTAAACCATGTCGTCATTGCCTGCGTTAATAATATCTGTTAGTGTTTCAAAAGGCCAACACGCCAACTTAGCCATTTATTTTAATCAAGGTTTTCCTGCACACACTGCAGGTTAATGGTCTATCAATCGGAAGTCACCCATTATATCCAGCTGTGTTGCAGTTGCTGGCGAGTTGTAAAGCTGGTTTAGCTTTAGTTACCTTCACGTTAGCTAGTTAGCTGTGAATCCCAGCAGCAGCAGGTGCACTGTCATTGAGCTTCAAGAAGCTGCGATAAATATTAACCAAATAAGTCGGAGGGCTATCAGTTAAAAACAGTCTACACAAAAGTGCCCGTCTACTCCCGTTAGCAAAAACAGCAGAGCGGAGAAGGCAGTGGGTGGCTGCTTGCTTTGCCATGGTCGGAAAACTGCTTGGCTAGCACAGAGACCCGAATAAACTGCTCACATTTATAACTGCACGGTTTCAAAAGCTTATAAAAGTGCAGCCACGGTTTACGTTTCACCATACAGTTTGACTAATGTCAGTCTGAGACTGCCGTGCACTCACCATGGTACAAAAAGGCAAATTTGGAGACTGTCATTAGGATTTCCATTCGGCTAGCGCCATCTTCCACTACACCACCGCGCGCTGACAAGTCTGGCCTGGCTCCCCTCGTGAGGGCGGGCAGGCAGGCGATTCTGCTGAGCTCTCGACGGGAGGTCTAATAGCTCAAGAAAATGAGAGCATACACTGCATATTTCTTCCGTCTTCGCTTAATAAGTCGGTGAAGCGGATTGCTTCGTTTTTGGCCACGACTGGTACAATTCAGATACCTCTAGCTTTCTAAAAAAGGCTTAGTTTGCAAAGTCAAAGTTAAGTCATGTTGAAACCTTTAGTACGGTATTCATGTCGTTGAAGAAATTAAAGGTTGGCCAGCTTGCTCAAATTTCGCGCATGCGTATCATCATCATTACAATAGCTGTGTGTTATATATTTGCACCATCGTGCAAAGTGTTAAGGGTTTCTGGTGTCAAAAGGGAACTCTGTCCCTTCCGAAAAAAGTTACACGCATTTGTATTTCCTAATAAACGAGTCGCCACTATCTTATCTAATAGGCTACGATAAACAGTAAACACGCCACAGAGGCGTTATTGACAACATCTGACTTAGGAGCAGTTTACATAGAGTGCAAGCACTTTGGTCTCCACTGTAATCTATAAACGTGCTGACTCTGGGTCTGCTGGCCACCTCACTTCTTTAGTCTCAACGTCATTTAGTTCAGGCAATATCGAGGACTGCCTGAATTGTATTTTACAAGGCGGAGTTTGGAGGCCTTACATCTCTCTTTCCGCCGTACCCGCCATCTTGTAGTGACCGGGGGTAAGAGCCTCTCCGTGTTAAATGATATATTCTAGTCTATTATCATATCATTTGTGCTCAGTTATATTTATATACGCACCATAGCTATATCCTCACATGTCAGTTGGTTAATAGAGTCTGAAAACGCGTTCCAAAGAGTTATATTGTCCGTGTAATGTGAGTAGGAGCAACAGCGTGGCTCTCCATGTGGGCTTCGCAGGCAGAGAGACGATTAGTAGAAATTCTATTTTCCTCCGACATCCTGTTGCCCTGCAGCGTAACCCTGCGTTTTTCGTGGATATTCGGCGGTTATTACCGCAAGACTATGAAATTGCAGATTCAGTGCTGCCCAATGCAGTGTTACCTATGTAGTTGCAGTCCTATAGTTGAGCATATTCCCTAACACACAGTCGGTGTAATTAGTAGTCTGGTTATATTGCTTTCAATCAAATGAATCAAAAACAACCCGTACTTACCCTTAATTATGTAAATGTGTGAGGGATATACTAGCGAGTTTTGTTGTCATTTCTCGTGGATCAGCTGTTTGAGACACATTGAGATCATTTAGCTTGTGTAGCAGCAAGGTCTAGACGGGATATCGGCGTTTATGGGTCGTCACTGCAGTCATACTGTGCCTTTTCCCCATTATAGTGACTCTTCATGTAAGTCGTTCTTGTGATACTGAAAACGGCACTGCAGTTTGCCAAATCAAATCATTGTGTTGAGCTGTGAGATTTAAAAAAAAAAAAGTAGACTCCCATACTGACATGTCATTTTCCATCATCCAAATAGATGTGAAATATATTTACATCGGAAGAAAAATATTCAGGCGCAATCATGACTAAGTGGGGTTTTTTTTTTTCCTTCTCCCTCAGTAATCAGGCATCATGACGAACACCAGAGGCAAGAGGAGGGGGACCAGGTACATGTTCAGCAGGCCATTCCGCAAGCATGGTGAGTACAAATTAAAAGTGCACTGTTTAATGTCAGGCCACACTGTAAGTGCATTATGAATTGTGTATAGGAAATTTTGTTTCATACAGCCATTGTGCAAAATAACAATCAATTGGCAACATTTACTTCACAGGCCCAATCCCCCTGTCCACATACATGCGCATCTACAAGAAAGGCGACATCGTTGACATCAAGGTAAACCGCAACATATGTGTTGACTTAATATCCTTCTAGTGATTAGTACGTTAAATTTTTGAAGTTATTGTAAAACAACAATAATCCTTTAATATTTACAGGAATTTTAATCTCATGCTTAGCTTGTCCACTATATCTTAAATCATCTTCCAAAATTTTGTAAGAGGTTGTAGTGAAAAGCACTGTTTCAAATGTGACATAACAGTGATTAAATTCTGGGTGAGCATATGAGTTACCAGCAGACTTAAAGGATATGGGAAAGGGGCACAGAAATTTTTTTGAATGGGAGATATATTTGTTAATGCGATAGCTTTACTTGAACTTAGTGGCACTTTTTAAAATTTCAGAAATAAGAGCAAATGCTTAGCAACTGAGTTGGAAATCAATTATTTATTGGTGTTGTAGTTTGAAGTGCTCAATATTGTCAGACTTGACACAGTGGAGGAAATTAAATACTTGTTGGTTCCATGCCATTGTGCCTAATGGTTAAAAGATTACTTAGTTGTTTCTGTGTGATACATTTTTACTTGTGATTTCTTTCCAGGGCACAGGTACCATTCAGAAGGGTATGCCTCACAAGTGCTACCATGGCAAGACGGGGCGTGTCTACAATGTAACCCAGCATGCTGTCGGCATCATTGTCAACAAGCAGGTCAAGTAAGTAGGAATGGCATTTATTTTGTGACATGTCTGAATGTGTATGCTTATGTGACTTTGAGCTGGCACACACCAAACTACTTAAAACTGCTGCAAATTAACAGTATCTAACAATTAAGCAACTTGTTTGAACCATCAACCTGTTTCTCAGTTGTTGAACCCATTAAAGCCACATACATGTGGTGTGCCATCCCCATGAAATTGACAGCTGTTGCGCACTAGGCCTCAAGACTAAGACCTCCGTCTTTGTTGTGTGCGTTTGCTCATACACTTCATCTAGAAGGAGGGATGTGACCCCATCTTCACTTTGCCACCAGGATTTTTTTATATCCTCAGTGGTCATTCATGTGGGGAAAAGTATTTAATCCTTAAGTACCCTAGCCTAACTTCTGTTTGACCTGGGGTTGTATTGAGGAGACAGCAGAGGAGTGCCAATATTGAGGCGGCAGTACTTTAAATTTTGAGCAAAATCTACTTAGCATGTTGCATAAATGTTTTGAATTATGTGTTGGATATGAACATGTTTATCCTTTGGGCTCTCACAGAGGCAAGATCCTTGCCAAGAGGATCAATGTGCGCATTGAGCATGTGAAGCACTCAAAGAGCAGGGACAGTTTCCTGCAGCGCGTCAAAGAGAATGAGAGCAAGAAGCTGGAGGCTAAGCAGAAAGGCAGCTGGGTGGAACTGAAGCGCCAGGTATGAACCGACTGAAAACGAATTATTTACTTTAAGTGATTTTTAGTATAAAACATAAGTGGAATATCTACCAGATGTCTGGGTGAAAACATTCTCTTGGGAAATAAATTATTCAGTTGCATTGATAAAACCAGGTGGTCTAACGATCTTTTTTAGTGTACATCAAATGAAAACAATCCAAAATTTTATTACATTACATTTAATGTCTGGAATTTTTAAATGGGAAAACATAGAAGTCCTAGTAGTTTAATTTAGTGTATGCTATTAATGAATTGGTTGTAATAGTCTAGAAATTTTAAACTAACAAAATAAGCAAAGTTATAATTGTACTTGCAATGGAAGTGGTCGGCTTGTTTTAAGTTATTTTTTTTTTTGTCAGCTTTCTTTGGAGTTTATTTTTCGATCACCTAAATTTCCCTTTCGTCTCTACAGCCTGCTCCTCCCCGTGAGGCTCACTTCGTCAGCACCAAGAAAAACGAGCCACAGCTGCTGGAGCCCATTCCCTACGAGTTCATGGCATAAAGTGCTCACCAGAATAAAAATATTTGTACACACACTGCTTGTCATGTTGTCGTCTGTCCATCCATGTGAATGTAAAAGTGTCGTCATGTGCTGTCACTCCGTGATGATTCTCCTCTTTTGATTGCTTAAAATGAAATCAAAAGCACTTTTCATTTCACCGGCGATCTGAGAGTGACTGGCACACGTCACAAGCATTCCACATCTTTACACCTGTCGGATTGACCAAGGTTTATCCCATTTGCACTGTCAGTGATCTGTCCTGTCAATTGGCCACCTGGGTTAGTTGGGTTAGTGGGCTCACTGTTTAGCAGCAATGCACTCATGATGTACCTACATAAGCATTTTCACTTGGTATCCTTGATCAGATCTGAAAAGAGGGCATAGAGACAATGCCTTCTCCTGTTGTACCTGTTAACCTTATGAAATTGGCCCTTTTCTCACAATGTATTTTGACATTTACAGTAGAAAAAAGACAAGTATAAAAATTAAGGGATGGCTGAATTCCATATAACTGCCTCAGTTTATGGTCCAGATATTGTGCATGCTTGCTCTCTGTCATGGCTTCATGAGATGCTTAAACAGGGCAGAGCCAATGTTATTATTAAAGGCACCTGTACTTTATCTACTGTGTCAAGTCAAATGTCTACTGTGAAGACTTTCACCTGGGTTGAATGGTCTTCTGTAGCATCAATTAAAGGCCCTACACACCCATCATGTACCCAAGTGTTCGCACTTTATTTTACTGATTAGATCCTGCTGCGTGGGTATTTTTTTTTCCTCTTAAACTGACTGGAAGAGAGAACAAGAACAAACTCAAAGCTTGCACTATAACGAACAATAATACATTTTTAAAAAGTACATACATTTTGTATTAAGCTATTTTTTGTACAGAAATTGATATGTAGACTCCAGAATAGCTTTGCCCAACTACAGTCTGAGTATGGGCCAAGACATACAAAAACTGCAAACGCATGAGGTTATGCAAGGCATTTGAAATCACCCAGTCAAGCTGTTTAAGACAGACAGGCAACTTGTAATTAAACCTTTTCAACCCCAGGGTCCTGCCAATGGGAACGTAGTTACACACTCGTGCTGTGCAGCCAGCAACTCATATGACACCTAGAATCTTTTAATTGTAGTGAATGCTGCAGTCATAAAAACATGGAGTCTTGGGTTTGAGTATTTCACCTAGTGTTGAATTTTTTTTTTTTTTTGTCAGCTTTCTTTGGAGTTTATTTTTCGATCACCTAAATTTCCCTTTCGTCTCTACAGCCTGCTCCTCCCCGTGAGGCTCACTTCGTCAGCACCAAGAAAAACGAGCCACAGCTGCTGGAGCCCATTCCCTACGAGTTCATGGCATAAAGTGCTCACCAGAATAAAAATATTTGTACACACACTGCTTGTCATGTTGTCGTCTGTCTATCCATGTGAATGTAAAAGTGTCGTCATGTGCTGTCACTCCGTGATGATTCTCCTCTTTTGATTGCTTAAAATGAAATCAAAAGCACTTTTCATTTCACCGGCGATCTGAGAGTGACTGGCACACGTCACAAGCATTCCACATCTTTACACCTGTCGGATTGACCAAGGTTTATCCCATTTGCACTGTCAGTGATCTGTCCTGTCAATTGGCCACCTGGATTAGTTGGGTTAGTGGGCTCACTGTTTAGCAGCAATGCACTCATGATGTACCTACATAAGCATTTTCACTTGGTATCCTTGATCAGATCTGAAAAGAGGGCATAGAGACAATGCCTTCTCCTGTTGTACCTGTTAACCTTATGAAATTGGCCCTTTTCTCACAATGTATTTTGACATTTACAGTAGAAAAAAGACAAGTATAAAAATTAAGGGATGGCTGAATTCCATATAACTGCCTCAGTTTATGGTCCAGATATTGTGCATGCTTGCTCTCTGTCATGGCTTCACGAGATGCTTAAACAGGGCAGAGCCAATGTTATTATTAAAAGCACCTGTACTTTATCTACTGTGTCAAGTCAAATGTCTACTGTGAAGACTTTCACCTGGGTTGAATGGTCTTCTGTAGCATCAATTAAAGGCCCTACACACCCATCATGTACCCAAGTGTTCGCACTTTATTTTACTGATTAGATCCTGCTGCGTGGGTATTTTTTTTTCCTCTTAAACTGACTGGAAGAGAGAACAAGAACAAACTCAAAGCTTGCACTATAACGAACAATAATACATTTTTAAAAAGTACATACATTTTGTATTAAGCTATTTTTTGTACAGAAATTGATATGTAGACTCCAGAATAGCTTTGCCCAACTACAGTCTGAGTATGGGCCAAGACATACAAAAACTGCAAACGCATGAGGTTATGCAAGGCATTTGAAATCACCCAGTCAAGCTGTTTAAGACAGACAGGCAACTTGTAATTAAACCTTTTCAACCCCAGGGTCCTGCCAATGGGAACGTAGTTACACACTCGTGCTGTGCAGCCAGCAACTCATATGACACCTAGAATCTTTTAATTGTAGTGAATGCTGCAGTCATAAAAACATGGAGTCTTGGGTTTGAGTATTTCACCTAGTGTTTAATTTTTTTTTTTTTTTTTTTTTTTTAAATCAACCTTAAAAGTACTTAAAGGGGAAATTAAAGGAAACTGGATCTCAAGGGTAGACGTACATAAGGACTGGAGACCATTGGTGGAATGTTGGATCAGTGGTTGTGTGCACCTCAAGCCCAGTTGGGCAGTTATAAAATTAAAAGAAATACTATTTAGTCCTATTCTCGCAGTGGATGCCAAAAGTTTCTGCTGTGCTAGTGCAGTAGGTGGCAGTGTGCACCAGGATATTTCTTGAGTGTAGAACATGCATCAGGTTTTCTCTGCTTTAAGACCATTAAACATGGCTATTAATTTAATAAATAGGGTTGATATGCATCATTGTACTTAATTTTATTGTTGTAATTTGTGATACTCACAGGTACTCTTAAGTTGAGTAACCAAAGATGTTATTATCTATGTAGTCAAAATTTTAGTTATATTTTTGGGTTTTAAGCATTAAGACAGGCCATGATTCAGCAGTTCCCTTAAACTCTGGAACTTAATCACCATGATCATTTTTCATGGTCATGATCTTGATTTCCCCTACTCACCTCTAGACAAGGGTATTAGTAATTCAAGTTTCCATTAACCAAGTACATTCACTTAAGTAAAGAAGATACTTTTTTGCAATTTTATCACATCTTTACTAAAGGATTGTAAATATAAAGACTACACCACATTAAAATCAGTGGTTGAGTAGCTATTTAACAATGGTTGAAATTCTTAACATTTTATAATGAGGTAAATACAGTAATGATAATTTTAATTGCATAGTACTTTTAAAGTGAGGAGCAAAAAGTGCTTTCCAGGGCAGGGGAAATGAAATGAAACAAAATCAGGATATTGGATACTAATAGAAAAAAAATTGATAAGGTAAAAATACAATTTTGACCAGTCAGAATGTCTTTAACATCCATAATAAGATTTGATCTGTCAAAGTGCTTCTGGGTATAACAAATCTAAGGTTTTGACCAGTGGGAATGGTGATTATATTCACTGATTGCATTCACTTTTAACAAGTCAAAGTATTATTATATTATATAGTTTATATAGTATATAGTTTTATGTAGTAAAACTAGCATATTTTTATATATATATATATATATATATATATATATATATATGTACACACTATATATTCAACAGGTGACATTTACAGAATTACTGTTTTTTTTTTTAATCCATCATTGCCTTTTTTATTTTGTATTGGCCTCTGAGTAAAAAAATAAAATGTATAGCTATATCAGTCAAACCTGCGTGTGTGTGTATGTGTGTTAACTGCCTACCATGGTGTTGCAGCACCATGTGTGTGTGTGTGTGTGTGTGTGTAGTACTTGATCTGTACTGTTTAATCAGTGGAGGCTGAATGGCTGGCTGGTTATGTGACAAATAGGTTATCTCATCCCACCTCAGTACTTTACCCAATATTTGCACGAATTAGGACCAGTTTACAGAGATAGGGCCAGCAGCTGACAGGATGGAGTGTCTCTGTGTGAGAGAGATCAGGAGAGAGGAGGCCAACAGCGAATCAGTCCAAGGATTATGTTTCATTTATGTGGGTGCATCACTTCAATTTTCTTCAAAGAGAAAACTTGAGGATGGAATTAGGTATAATAGTCCTAGAATGGACAATGGTGGCACCTTTTAGAGATCAACCTGCGGAGGTTGTCTTTCTTCACCCGTATAACCCCGAAGTCCTGAGGTCAGGGAATTCAGGCACAGGTCTTATCAGGGCAGAGTAATAAGTTTCCAACAACTTGAAGAGATAAAACCAGGAAAAACAGATAGAAAAATAAAATGCAGTCAATCAATGAGCAGGTTGGCAGCCAAAGACCTTGGTATTGATCGGTGAGGTCTGGATTTTGCTTAGAGTATTTAGATAAGGGAAATTGTATCTATACAGTTTTGTATATTCCCACCCTTCTAACACTGATCGAACACCTTAAATATATTAACACAGTAGATGTGTATTTCTGCTGCTATGTCCTGTAAAAAACCTATTTAACAACTTAACCATGAAAGATGAAAAAATCCTACTATATCTGACCTCATCTAATCAGTTTTTAAGAATATATTCTGTATGTTATTTTCATCCTGCCTTTGCATCTACAGTAGGTCCTTTGTGTGTGTTCTCAGATACAATGGAGTGTCATTTCTGGCACTGACTCATGGAAGTTACTGATTGAAGGAACAAAAAGTAAACAGAGAAGGAGAGAGAGAAAGCAAGCGAGAGGGAGGAGGGCAGAAAGACGAGGTTTGTGGATAAAAGCCGTGGAGCACTATGAACTCCTTAATCACAAACGTTTGACACACACAGATTGAGTCTGTCAGCTCAGCCAGCAGCTTGGAGCAGCTGTATCGACTTGGGGTGTTACATATTAACCACACACACACACACACACACACACACACACACAAACAGTAGATAATTGAATATGGACACAGGCTTGCTCCACTGATGCAAAGAAGAGTTCTATGTGGAAATGTTGCATGATATGAAATTTCACAATTATCAACCATCATACTGCACCTGGATCACACTTAATTTAAAGGGCATGTTTATCCAAATAACAAAAAAAACTTAAAAAAAAAAATTATCTAGTGTTATCTAGTCACATAGATATTTTTGGTTTCTTGTGACCAGGGTTTGACATCTGTCTCTGAGATTTCTGCCTCCTTTCTAGAACAATAGAGATTAATGGGATTTCATCAGTGGTGCTCAAAGCACTGAAATGTGGGATTTTTTTTTAAACTAAAAGAGATGCTCTGAATCTCAATGTAAAGACCTTGTAGTAATACTAATTATTATTTCTGTATGATTGCATGCATATATCTTTGTAGTTAGTTAGCATTTGTGTTTCCTATGTACGAATCACTGCAGATCCTAGATTGTAGTCCTGTGCTTTTGTTTGGATGGTTGAACATACTGTAAATGTAATTCCCTAATAAGCTAAATGATGGATAGGCATTGGATATGTCCTCCTTGTATGTGTTTTATGTTATTTCTCTAATAGAGACCAAAAAAAAAGTAGCTCATTTAAATAGCTAAAAGTGGAAATATTACAATGTGAAAAAATATTACTCGATCACGAATAAAAGTTCTGCATTCAAAACAGTACTTGAATAAAGGCACAAAATTATTTTCAGAAAAAAGTACCCAAAAGTATCAAAAGTAAAAGTACACTCTAAGAAAAATGAACCCTTTCAGAGTGTTATAATATATATATTATATGATTAAATTTATTGGTGCATGAATGTGTTAGCAGTATTTCAGTGTTGTGGCAGGCAGGGGTGGAGCTTTTTTAGTGTAGCAGTGTAATCTGTAACAATTACTGTATTTTATAAGATCATCACAGGTTTTGTATGCTAAAGCTTAATTTGAAAAGTAACTTGTAACTAACTGTAAGATAAATGTAAATGTTCCCTCTGTATACCACCTTTGGTCAGCTAATGTAATACGGTAGTATAAAATACAAAAATTGCCACTGAAATGTAGTGGGCTGGAGGTGTAAAGCAGCATAAAATGGAAATACTTAAGTAAAACTACAAAGATTTAAAAAAAATTCTGCTTAAGTACAGTACTTTAGTAAGTGTAATGAGTTACTCCCACTATTGGGCTGTGAGAACATGAAATTCCTTTCATTTCCATTGTACTGGGGTGAACTTTCAAAAAATCCACAAGGGAAAAGTGAAAAACCAACCCTTTAAACACTGTCTCCCTTCAAGGCCTCACCATCCCTCATACTCTCCTTTCTTGAAGAAAAAAGACCTTCGTTGGTCATGACAATAATATTTGTGACTGTGGTGTGAACGTTCAAGGGTGTGACAGTGTGTGTTCACATGATCTGTGTGTATTTGGGATAGGCCTGAGGGTTTCATAAAGGCACAAGGAAATCCCACCTCAGGCCAAACAGAGGGCATGCTGTATCTCTGTGTGTGATAGGTGGGGTGATAGAGTCTGTGGTTATCAGAGACGGGGGTGGCATAGTCATATATGTGGATATTGGGCCAGCTGTATTGATCCCGGCCCTGACAGCAGAAGAGGAGGAGGTGAGGGGGACCGGATGAGAAGAGGAGGAGGCTGATAACGGTGTCAACTGACCCAGGCATGCTCACTTGAAGCATGGGAGGGCACTGAGGTAACACCCAACAGGATCTCAATAGGCTTTATTCACAAAAGTCAGTCAAAGGTTTCACATGAGAGCATGGCATATGGGCACAAAGGGTCATCTCTCATTTTTAGACAGGCAGATAGTGCTATTGGATTGTTAGTGTCTCTGCCTTAAAATTTTTGTCCTTTTTATTTAAAGCGTGACTGTAATCTATGTTATCTTTCAAATGAAAAGTTGAATTCATAAACAAACAAACGCACCCTTGCTCAGTTCAATACTCCAGGAGGTGTTGCTGCTTAGGCTTCCTTGATCTAGTATAAGCAGTAGGAGGTGACTCACAGTGACTAATGTTAGCTAATGTTAGCAAACTTAAAGTAGATACTGCTATATAGCGGACACTATATGTTCAGTTTGTTTGTTTTGTTGAATTTATGACTCTTCTCTAGTTGTGCTACTGTTACAGTGTTTATTAGGTTACTAATCTCACTGTAAGCACTTGCCCATAAACTTTAACATTTAAATTCCTGCTGCAATAAATGATTGTTTAGTCTTTAAAGCAAGACTGTGTACTACTATCTGCTTTTGAAAGCAGAAATAGCAGAAAATATCCTCTTACGATTGAAAAGTTGAGTTCACAGCCAAAAAATGCACCATTGCTCAATTGAAAGCAGTCAGGAGTTTTGCTGCTCTAGACTCACTTGGTTTGTTATGACCAGTAGCTTATGGTGGCTAATGTTGGTTAGCTTTAACTTTTAACTTTAGAGACATGTTGCTGTGTAAAAGAGTCAGTTGCTTAGTCAGTTTGCTTATGGCTCTTCTCAACTTGTGCTACTGTTATACTACGTTAGAGCATTTACTATTACTATTATCTAATGTGCATTACATAACAACATTTAACTTCAGTTTGCTAATACTAGCTAAAATTACCCATAAGTTACTGGCCATATCCAATATTCAGACCAAATAAGGCTGTAGCAGCAAAACACCTTAGTGTATTGACCTGAGCAATGGTGTATTTTATTGCTTATGAATTTAACTTTCCACTTGTAAGAGGAAGAGTTTGTCATTTTGTCTTTCAAAACTGCATCATCACGCTTAAAAGGCTGTGAAAGGTTGATTTACTTTCAGGTTTGTGGGTTACTGAAGGACCTTACTGAAGATTAATTTCTGAAAACAATAAATCATACCTATCAGAAAGCAATATTGGAGGGTTGATAAGATTAAGATTAGAGCAGTAAATTCTGTGTGTGTGTGTGTGTGTGTGTGTGCGTGATTAATGGAGACAGACAGTCGCCTCTTGCGGATCAGCAGATAGGGACACATACTGCAAGGAGCCTGGGTGATATCTTTAAAGCCTGAATCAATCAACATGAGGGAAAGAGTCATGGACGTTTATAATGTTTGAGTATTAATGGGATCACTATTAAACTCAGGGGCTTAAATCATTTTCTAGCATCTGTTGGATCACCTGTACTACAATCCTTCACAGCTGAGCGTATGTGATTGCTGAAAAGAGACAATTAAGCAGTAGGAGGTTTGTAAGTGTGTAAATGGTTAAAATAAAATGATCATTTGTTGTATTAAAAATGTTTTATATTTTTCGGTTTCAGTGAGGTAGGGCACCCCCTTTCTTCCCCTAACTGGTACATTCCAATAAGATAAATTAAGCACAGGTGAGCTGTTGGCTGTAGGTCAGTAAGTGTCCTGCCCCTTTACTAGTTTTTTCTGTGACCACAACACCACATTGAACATATATTATTAAAGATGGGGGAGAGGTTGCAAAGTCAAAAAAGCTATGTTTGCTCGTTTTTTGATTGTAAAGCTACATTCAGTAAGTCATGGAAGCTGGAGGCTCATCTCTGCAAACACACAGGATTGGTAAGTGGCTCTGAACTGCTAGGAGTCGAAGAGAATAAATGCAAATAGTTGACATGATGAAGATCAGGATCAAGTGGCATATTTCAACAGTTAATGTAATGTTTGCTTGACTATTAATGACTAGTGTATGTTGTTGTGTTTATGTCAAATGTTTCCCTAACCTCAGAAACCATTCCCTTGTGAGAACTGTGACAAGAGCTTTTGCACTCGCTATCAACTCACCAGACATGAGCTCAGTCACAGTGGGGAAAAACCACACAAGTAAGCCACTATTCCCCCTATCTGAAATTACTAGGAAACTTTATGTTGTTTCTCAAGCTGCCTTTTATCATTCTGAACTGTTATCTGTTGTGGTCTCCAGGTGTTTGGCTGATGGGTGCTCTGAGGTGTTTGTCACAAATGCCAGCATGAAGAACCACATGGCACGAGTTCACCAGCACCAGGAGAAGCGATATCAAGTACAATAATCGTCAAAAATGTTTTTTGTTTTTTTTTAAATAGGTATGTTTGGATTTCCCTGGGTTGCCTTTATTCTTGTCTCTTTTTTTTTTTTTTTTTTTTTCTTTAGTGTGACTATCAAGGCTGTGGAAAGGAATTCAACAAGAGGAACCAACTTAAAACCCACAAGTGTGAGCACCAACAGCTTCTGCCTTTTCAGTAAGTGGCAGGAAATCTGATGCAAGAATAACTGGGACTTATGTCTTTGGCAATCTACAATCTCGACTTTATGTATCTTTTTGATATAGTTGTACTTTTAGTGGCTGTACAAAAGAATTTCCCTCCTGTGGAAAACTGAAGCACCATGAGAGAGTGCATGAAGGTTAGTTGGTAACCAGCATGTCTTTTTTTTTTTTTTTTTTTTAATAAAACTATAAAAAATAAAATTGTCTGCTACTACAGGTTACCCTTGTGAGGCTGAAGCATGTCCTTTCGAGGGAAAGACATGGACAGAATATTTGAAGCACAGAAAAGAACATAAAGGTACGAATGTAATACTGGGAAGTATTAACATCTGTTTTGTTGCATTGCATACCTTGTTTAGTCATGAGCTGTTGCCTCAAATAGCAAATTTATTTTAATGACTTGTGTTCTCAGTCAAGGTGCCATGTGGAGAATGCCAAAAGCAGTTTAATAACGCCTGGTTCTTGCGCCAGCATGAGCTGCGTGCCCACTCTGGGGAGAAGAGGATGCTGTCGTGCCCCAGAGAAGATTGTGACAAAAAGTTCACTCGTCGCTTCAACTTGGAGAGTCATGTATTAGGAGACCATGAGGGCAAGAGGCCTTTTAGCTGTGCCTACGCAGGCTGTGGGAAGAGCTTTGCCATGAAGGTAAATCTGCACTTCAATTTAATGATTTTTAAAATGGTTCAATTCACCTAAATCATACTTGAAGTACTTTCTACTACGAAATAGTGGTATCCAGCCATGCTGATAGTTTGGTTTTTACTTGTTAAAGGTTTTTGAAATATGCATATTGACACTGTTGCACCCCCAGTGCAACAAGAGGTGAATGGAATTTGGAATTACATTTCAAAAAACTAATAGTAGCATTTCTTTGCAGCAACACACCCCAGTTACTCCAGTCTTTATCCGGAGCTATTTCCTATGGAGGAAATGGTTACCAGTGGAATCTGTGCACAGTGAGGTCCAGATTATCCGGAGTTAGTGGGGTGTGTGTGTGTGTGTGTGTGTGTGTGTGTGGGTTTTTTTTTTTTTTTTTAAAAGAGCTGCACAAACTCGGTTCCAGTAACAGTCATTATAGTTGGTTGTCTTACACACAACTAGACACCACTATAAGATGTCTTTGAGATTTTGGGTGACTTGATCCATTAAATTGATGATACACTATAGTTGGTAACTGGTCTCATTAATTAGGAAAGCCTGTGGCGACATGGAGTGGTGCATGACCCAGCAAAGAAAAAGCTGAAGGTAATGTATCCTTGTCATCTATTTTTATTTTATTTTATTTATTTATCTTTTTAAAATCTTATTTAATTTTCCCCTTTTCAGAAACTGCATCCTAGAAAAAATCAGCCCTGGCGTATGGCACAGCAGGCCAGACTGGCGGCTGCAGCCAATCAAGCAGACACCAACAAGCTTGCCGCTAAGCTGCGCAGTACAACTTTAGAGGATAACAAATCTTGAGGCTGCATTATATAAATATCTACTTCAATGTGTTGGTTAATCGTGAAACAAATCACGTAATATTTCTGTTGCTTTCTTTATGAAAAAATAAAGCCTCCATTAATACAGCACTATACTAGCACTCTTTCTATGCCTGTTTCTAAGTTCGACTTGGTGTACAGTTACTAATAAACTGCCAATTGCTCATATAAACCATGTGAAACTGCCTTTGCACTAGTGGAAAAGCATGCTGGAGAGCAATTAATTCTTAGAAGGAAATGTTTATTAAACAAACAGAACACACATTCACACATGTATAAAACTCCAGCTGATGGGACAGCTGGTTGTCATGGTGATGAGGCCTAAGGGTAGTTGAGACCCCAGGGTGTGCGTCAGGTTTTCTAATAAGGCCTGAGGCTTATTCAGCTGGATACAGCGCTGGTGTTGCAGAACATCTTGATGGGGTTTTTTTTTTTTTTTTTTTTAAGTGATTATAGGTCATTATCCTAGATGACAGAGGATCACGGGCTACTTTTTTTTTTTTTTAAATCTCTACCCACAACGATGCATCCACCTGAATACAGCCCTGGATTCTAAAACTGCCTGGTGGGGTGAATACAGCACAGATCGCCTGTTAAAAGTTGCAGTACCATTCTCCTTGTGGGAGTGAACACAACATGACCATATGAACACAGCAGTGTGTTTGTGAGTGCAGTCTGTCGAGTGACGTGGCACGATCTGGACCATTTCCCACCTGGTCAGGACAGGGTTAGTCCTGCTCGGGTCTACTACAGTTCTGAATGCTTTTGGTCCTGGATTAAGCCCAGTATGGAGCGATGTACAGTAGCATGTACTAGTTCACTTTGGCCAATGTCGTTCCCAATTATAGAACATTCTGGGTGGACTCGGTGTGGTGCACAACCTGCTTTTGATCTGGCCCAGCTATAACAGGCTGCCAGGCCAGGAGACCACAGTAAGTGCCACCCGACTGCGCTGCTCCTTTAGCATGGGCACCAGAGCAGAGTGGCTCATTCCTGCTGTCGATAGGCCGTTGACTGCCACGATCATATCGCCACACCTAGGATGACACCAAGACACAAAACAATATGGAATATGAATACAACCTGACAGCTGGAGCTATATGGCATTCAAACAGCTCTACATTATAGAGCATCATATAAAGACAGTTCATTTGAGATGACTGGATCATTATGACAGTGGCTTATATAGGAAGTTTGAAAATACAGTTAAAGGATGATGCTGTCCAACAATTCTCTTGAAAAGAACAGAAACCAACTAGAGTGTAAACGATCAGTCAATTGATTTTATTTTAATTTTGACATTGTTTAGGTAATTTTTTAAGCAGAAATAACAAAATTTATTAGTTCCAGCATCTCAAATGCAAATATTTACTGCTTTCCTTAGTCTTAGAAACTGAATATATTTGAGTTTGGACAGTTAATGGGACAAAATCAGTAACCTGAAGACATCACCTGGGGCTCGGGGAAATAGTAATGGACATGCTTCACTATGACATTCTACATACCAAATGATTGTTCGGTTAATCAAGAAAAAAAATCACCGCATGTAAAAGATTTATTTTTAATAGTACTGTATTAGGACAACAATGTAGCTCTATGGCACAGAGCAGTAAGTTACTGTACATCAGGTTTTAGCAACAAAGGCAACACATGTTAGTAAGATTAACATGTTTGTTTTGTTTTTTTCTTTTCTTTTTTTTTGATTCGTTGACATAAAGATGAATATAGAATATCACCAGTCTTATCCTTTAATTCTTTGAGTAGAGAATGACAGAGAAGGTAGAGAGAAAGGAAGCCGTGGGGTAGAAAATAGAAAGTCCTGATAGGGTTTAACCCCAGTTCAGTTGTGGGAAATTAAATTCAACATAAATGCTATCTTTGGGAGAATTTTCTGAAACTGGCAGATTAATTACTGAATGCCGCAGAGAGCAGAGGTGCCCATTTACTAAATGTCCCACCTCTACTTTTGAACAACAATAGATGTCAGTTTTTCTCACTTATATTCATATAATATGTGTATAAAGATGGGGTCAAACAGAATGAACTTTGATATGTTGGTAGATGGTTGCATAATGACAATAGATAAAATGGTGATGACACAGCAAAAAGGACATGCATATGGCGTTTGGTATAAAATTGAAGAGAGAAAAACAGTACAGTATATTCTGTACATATTTTTGCCCATGGACTGACATGACTGCTACACAATTGCAAGACCTTAAATAAATTTTTCTTGAAGTGTCAAAATGCTCAAGCAAATAGGTCTTCTATCTTGAATTTTAATGATAATCATGCAGCTGTTTCTTATTATAGGCCTATGGAAAATTCACTACATTAAATGATCATATACCTCTAAAATGAATAGTTATAAACATTAAAAGAAACTTTTTTTTTTGTACTCAACTCTGAAGGAGTCACCTGTCATTGCATCATTCTTGTCAATCACCAACTGGTGACCACAGTTTATCAGCCTAGTAATTCCCCACAATATCACTGCTAACATAAGCCACAATCAGTCATGTGAAGAACAACTGATCGCTCACTTGAGGCGACCGTCGTAGTACGCAGGTGTGCCAAGGACGATGGTCTTGATAAAAAACGCCTGGTTGCCATGGCTCTCCTCGTATCCCCCAACAATGCTGAAGCCCCAACTGCCAGGATGGCTCCTCCGCAGCATAATCTCATGATTACTATGCAGGTAGCTGCAAGGAAAGACAACAGAGCATAGTAAGGGAGGGCTGGACAGAAAGATGGATGCAGGGAATGACTTTATCCTCTACTGTGGAAAGATGAGAGAAAAAAGTCTACTAAAAAAATTCTACTAAAAAATGTCTATTATGAATCTTAAAAATGTATAAAAATTGGTAGAAAATATCCAGCGGTATCACTTCATCTGTTTTCAAACATCTTTCAAGAAATTTCTAGAACCAAGTATTTTTGCCAGTTGAACTCAATATTTTTTAAACCGTTAAATAAATTAACCTCCTATCAGTCAAATTTACAATTTTTGCATTATTTCTCTACTTTTCAGGGATCGTTTGAGGAATACAGTTAGTCAGAAGGAGCAAGAGAAGAGCAGTAGTAGAAAAGGCAAGTGAAGAGGAAAAGATGGAGAAAAAGTAGGGCTGGACAATGTGAATTACTGACATTAGAAACCTCCAACTGACCTCAGTTTACCCATATGGCAATTTTGAACTAGTGGTCACAATCCTTGACAAATGAGGTTAGAATAGCTGCAACAACCAATGACATCAAACCGGATGTTCAACCAACCAATTAGCCCAACGTCCAGTCAAAAAGCCCACAATTTTGACCTAAAATTAATTATTACAAACAAATATTACATAATAAAATGTGACAATATGACAATTTATCATGATATATGTTTTAGTTCATATAGTTCAGTCTTAAGAAGAAAAAGGCAGCAACTGTGCATAACAACACATTCATTCCGTAGGGGTCTGCAGAGGTATTCAGACATTGGGTCATAGCTCTGCATCTAAGCAGTACATCATAATTATAGTACATTTATATGTGGAATTATGGTAATTTGCCAATGTGGTTCTTCTTCTCCTCTGTATGTTTACCTGGGCAGGCCCAGCCACATGACCCATGAGGGGGACCAGTTGGCATCAAAGTCACTGTCATGAGTGTGAGGCAGCAGCTCGTCATGGTCATGTTCTTCTACCATGCTGACCTCCAGCACTCGTAGCTGGACTGAGGGCGAGGCAGCACTGGCCTTCAAGGTGCCCACGGCCTCACTGTGGCTCAGGTATGTTAAGTCCTGCCCATTGATACTCAGCAGAACATCACCTGAAGGAGTAAGGAGACACTCCTTCTATTGATGAATTGTATATGAAGTAATGTGGTTTTCGCTTAAGCAACATGCAAGTAGTTTCTGATGCAAATAATACATATTTGATTTTGCTGAACTGCTCACCTCGTTTGATTCGTCCATCCCTCGACAAGCAGCCATGTGGCTGAACGCTGGTCACAAAGATTGGCAGCTCCCCACTCTTACTGCCCCTCCCTCCTGCAACAGTCATGCCCAGAGACTCATGGGGTTCCTTCTTCACGGTGATGTGTTTTTCCTTACAGGTCACACACTGAGAAAGGTCCTGGGAATTTAATCACAGAGAGGTAACACACACATGAACACAAGCTGAGCCTTAATGCAAGAGAAAATGTGCCCATTTGCAGCTAAACATCCTCGAGTCTAGTTACTCCATGAGCATGACACTTTAGGCTCAACAATTTCACGATATACTGATTTTTAGCACAAAATACCAGGATTTTTCAGAAGAAACATCAGTTTAAACAAATTTTCACCCAGATTTTAACTTTAACTATCCAAAATGTTTTGCTTTTCCTGGTGTTAAAAAAGGCTTGGAAAATGCCTCCACTAATAGAAAATAAAGAGAAAAATATGGAAATAACACTAAATGTTGTTTGCAATACAAATGGTATTATATGGATATATATGGTATGTATATGCATTTGTATTGTTGTATTTTTTTAATCTAATTTTCACATTCAAATTTTCACGTTAATTCAAATAAACACAAATATGTAAACAGATGTTTTTTTTAAAAAAAAAACCAAGGCATCATCATCATTAACTTCATTCCTATAATGCATATGTGAATCTTAAAATAGATGTACTTGCTCAATGAAGCTGTAAACACATACTGGAAATGTTAAAACAGTCCAATAAATCCAACCCATTGCTACAAAAAGACTAACACACACACATATATAAATCCTCTCCTCACTCTGTGGGTGCTGGTGCGGGACAGGTGTATGGGCACAGGACTTGGGGTAGAGCTGTGGTTAGGCAGGAAGTGATCAAGGCAGTAGAGGTCTCTGGTAGAGCTTGATTTTGGCGGTGGGGGTGGAGTTGGTTTGCTGGGTCGGCCAATAAGCAGGTGGACTCGCTCTCCACTGGCCTAGAGAGTCATAGTCATCAGTCAGTGCTTTAGAATGAAATCTGAAGTAATTTCTTTTGCTTATTTCCTCACTCAAATTTCAATATTTTCAAAAGAAATCTGGCATAAATGAACCTGTATAATCTGTGCAGCCTGCTCCGGAGTACCGTGGCGTAGGTCCTGTTCGTTGACTGCCATAACGCGGTCATTACTCCGCAGTCTACCATCCTTTGCTGCCAGGCCTCCATCCAACAGGTCCAAGACAAACACTCCTGACTCATCCGTTCTCCGTACCAGCTTGATGCCGAGCTGCTCTGTTGAGTCCCGTTTGTGTAAGGTAATTCTCAGTGTGGCAGGGCTGGACGGGGTGCCCTCTGGAGTGGAGCAGGGTGCATGGGGCACAGCTGGAGTGGAGGAGGAAGAGGAGGGAGGTGCCCGGGAGGCACAGCGACGCTCCCTGAGCACAGTCAGCTGCAGGGTGGTGCAGGGACGTGCCAGTGTTGAATGGGCAAAACTGTGGGGTACATTACTGATGTCCACATTGTTGACCTTGGGAGAGAGGCGTTAACGGAAATTTAGCGAAATTAAACCTGGATTATACAACACTAAACACTAAACTGACCTATTATCACCTTATAATGATGCTATGGCGAATGTGTATGCAAAGAGTGGCCTATTTACACATCTAGCAGACAGAGAGCAAAAATTATTATGAATCATGTGTCTGGCCATCTGACAAGTGTAAGTCCAATATTCACTGTCCTTTTTCTTTAAAAACAGCTGCCTACTGCTGCTGGAAACAAGGCTGACGAGAGCAGTGGAAACCATAAAGCTGTGGGCCTTAAAACCAAAACAATGGGCTAAAAGACACTAAAATGCTCTGTAGAGATGAGGGGAACTGCAAAATTGGGTGATAATTCTCTTTGGATATGTCACTATGCCTGATACCTTTCATAATACACATAGATGTTTGATCCATTGTTAATATAAAAATACTGATTAGAGCAGCTCTAAATAGGTATCACAATAATACAAAGTTGGTTGATATAGGAGAAAGTGGACAAGATATTTTGCAAGGTACAGGACATAAAAACTATCAAGAAATGATTCAGATGAATTTTGATGATAATCCTTGAACCCTGCTCTTTACAAAGGTAGTAGGTGACTATTATAATATACCAGTACACCATATCCCATGTATTGATACTATTGCCTGCCTCAACAACTACTATCAACAAGACTCTTTAGTGAAAACAATCAGTAATTGTTTACGTGAAGCTCTGAAGTGGCTAAAAAATATTTTGTATGAAAATGGGGGATGGTGTTTGGTGAAATTATGCACTTATTTAACAATTCCTCCCTGAAAACACTGAAAAACCAAAATTGAAAATGATGTCAAAAGTGTCTCACCTGTAGTATCTGATCCCCGGCCAGCAGCCTCCCATCTCGTGCAATGACACCATCTCTGTACACTTCCTGAATCACGATGTTGATGAGAGGCGTCTCGTTTCCCCCAACGATGCTGATGCCCAGCTCAACATACGGGTTGGCCCGATGGACCTCTATGGCAGTTATCTCTCCTTCAGGAAGCGAGGGCAACTTCACACAGCCTAATGGACACACAAATCATATTACACAGCTGCATTTCCACATCTTTATCATAATGTTCGCTGAATGGCATTATCCTGTTGTGTAAGATTATAGCTCTTACACTCACAAGGAAGATAAGCTTCAATATTTCATATATAAAATCTAGCACTCAGCCTTTGAGAAGATGTTCAGTAAAATAGAGGAAGTGATGTCATACCCTCTTCAGCAGAGAGAGGCGGGGACTCGGGGCAGTCCCAACCAGAAGAGGTGGAGCTGACAGAGCGAAGGAGGTGGATGCAGGGATTACTGAGGGGCCGCTTCACCCTGGGGACCACACACTCCAACCCTACCACACCTGAAGACAGGTAGAGATTAAGAGATGTTTGCTATTAATGTTGTGTTTTATCAATCTAAACTTTATTGACTTCACTTACAATATAAATCTCTTAATATAGAAAAAAACAGTGGATCGACTCACTGTCTTCCTCTGTGCTCTCTTCAAAGGCAGGGTTGTCAAGGCCGGCGTCGTCTGTCCACATGGGCCCATTGCTGCAGGCGTTATTAGGTCCAGAGGGTGGAGAGGGCGTGCGGTCCCTCAGGTCTGTCTGTGGGGAGCGGGGCGACCTGGGAGGGCTGGTAACCATCGCTCGTTCATCCCCACTATCGCATCTCGGACCGTCCACGCTGGTCTGCTGACACCGCGTCCCGGGACACCTTTCACCAAGCAACAGGCGTCAGTTTGTTAGTCCATCTGATGTGTAAAGAAAACCAGGTTCAGCATCAGTTAACTTAATGTGACGTAATTGATCCCATTAGGGAATTTCTCTTTTTGTTTGTCCCCTCCTTAAAGGAGGTCAGAATGCCGGGTCACGAGTTGCTGGGATGGATTCAGTGGGTAAAGTGAAAAAGTAATTTTTGTAGGAGAGGTCCCAGCTAAATTATGGTTCAGGCTAACTGATCCCTCACTGATTAGAGAGAAAGTAAAAGAGAACATTTCTGCATGACTTGTTTTTTTTAGATTCTTTTGATGTGGGCAACACTAAAGATTATAAAAGTATACGAGTGAATATTTGTAACGGCATGAATGTTTATGTGCATATGTGACCATGTGTAGATTGTGCGTATTTTATTGTCTGTGGAAACAAAATTTTCTCTGAAACAATAAATCTATCTTTTTTTTCCTATAACTGAATTAAAAATTGAAAAAAAGAGAACAGCGAAACACATCCATCAAAACCTCCCAAAGTCCATAGTGGCTTTTGAGTTTAACGTTCAGACCAACCAATAGGTCAAAACCAAAAGATATTCAGTTTTAACCATGATACAAAACAGAAAAACCCAACAAGTAATCACATTTGAGAAGAACCGAAGGAAATATTAAGCATTTTTCCTTCGTAAATGACTCAAATTATTAGATAATGACATATAAGTCGGTTCCAAACAGTTAAGCCTCTCCAAGGTGTTCTTTCCATCAAACCAAACAAACATCTGATGGAGGACGTCGCATCTATCCTTTCCCACAAATAGATACGCTTAACTGAAGAACAATTAAAAATAAACACAAAGGATCAGTGTGGTCTCACCCTTAATTGACTCTGAAATATTTGCTGTAAGCGGCAGCTATGAGCTGGTTGAATTATTTCAAAGCTTCTGTTCTTCCTTTTCTATCTCCCAAGAAAAACCGGATCAAAGAAAACAGATTATTTGCCCTTTCAATATTCAAAACAAAAAACACTCACCAACGAGTGTTGTATGGGTATGTGGCCTATTGTAAGTTTTCTCTCAGTGTAAGTTTCTTTTCTTAATGAATTCTCTTTCACATGTATCTTTGACACATGGCCTTTTCTATCAAGAGCATAAGAACCTTGAGAGAAAAAGGGTTTAAAAAAAAACCAACTTAACACTTCAATAGGTTAAGCTCATATAGAGGCTTTAATTCAAGTACTTTGGTTCAGGAAAAGTGAAAGTACCTCGCACATACACATACCCACCATCAGTAATAAGATCAACCATGCCAACCTGACCACCTTGGCTTGGCACTCTCCTCTTTTAATCTAATGTCCAGTGCCCTGTCTCTAATCTTCACGATAAACAATGTTGACTGACAAAGTCACACAGCAGCAGCAAACTCCTGTTACTATCTTAGATCTAAGTCTGCAGGGCAGGGGAACGGCGAGCCCACGTGGGACTGAGGTTTAATCTTTACTAAAGAATGTCACGTTAGTCCTCACAGTGACCTCGTTTGAGCTGTCTTAAACCATCTTTCCTTGTCTTCCCGACACGATGTGATGTGTGCAAACTTTGCTGAGATGTACCCATCTGCTCATGTGATGGATTAAAAGACTTGGACAAGGAGAGTGTTGGCAATAAAGTTTAAATGGACTGCAGCTATGAAATACTGAACCTTAAATACTGGCTTTAGTTTTAGATAAAAGAAAGGCTACCAAAGAGTTGAGGAACTTTCTGTATTTTCTTGTTTTTGAACAATTTTCAGACATGGACACACTTAAAGAGCAACTATGTAACTTTTGAAAGATGATGAACAGACTTTGCTCTCATGAAAAGTTGAATTTATAAGCATTAAAACGGTTACTTACTTTAATAAAATGGGGGGTTTCGCTACTACAGCCTCACTTGGTCTGGTATGACCACTAGCTGGTGGCTAATGTTAGCTAATGTCGGCTAACTTTAGACTGATACTGCCGTGTAACCAGGTCCGTTTGCTGAATTTATGAATCCTCTCTACTTGTGCTACTGTTACACTAAATTTTACCATTCACCATTATCCTGTAAATGTCACTTGTGGCTACAGTGGCTTTCACCAGCAAAAGTTGCATGGTCTCATTTAAAGAAACAAAATCGTCAGTCTATGGCTGGGGCCCCCTGTAAAAACAAATGATTCAGAAAAGCTTTTAACAGCTTGTTAGCAATAGCTTGTTAGTGTGAGCTTGTTAAGGAAAATCTCCTTGACGTAACTGAGGTGTTAGTAGTCATCAGATAACCAGTCAATAAGTTATGTCAAAACACCAGTGGATGGTTCCCTAGTAACAGACACAATCTTAAGAAATTCAATCATATAGATGTCTGCTCTTAAATCAATTTCACTGATCATAATCTGGTTCCCTTCAACTTTAACTATGTTTAACACATTTAAAGCATGTTTAGACCAAAATATGTCAATCAAGAAAAGTAAAATATCTATATGTTTAGTGAATTCACCAACTGCTAAATTTATTTAGATATTCTCCTGAACTTCACTACCTCCATTCATGGAACATCTAGCAACAACATCCTTTTTTGGTTTTACCTGTGGCAATGCTCATGCATAGATAAATACACACATGCGCGCATACGACCACACACACACACACACACACACACACACACACACACACACACACACACACACACACACACACAGTCTTCTGTTCCTGTACAAGACAGGGCAAAAAAAAGCAAGAAAGAGAAAGCAAGAAAGAATAAATTGAGAGGCAAACAAAGGGAGGACAAACCATGAATTGAAAATGTAATTTTGTCATCCCAAATCACGCTGACCTCACATCCCACCGTGTTCGACTCACCACAGCCCAGGGTTGCCCTTGGCTGTCTCACAGAAGAAATGGTTGAAAAGGTCTCTGCTGTTGAAGTTGCTCAGCATGATTGCAGAATGAGAACATGGAGCTCCTGGTCAGCCAACCCATGACTGTGGTAGGGAACCACTAATCCCCCATCACATGACCTACAGCCCAATAATCCCTTCAGGGTCTCACAGCACCTGGTCCAAATGGGCCAAAAGCCAATGCGTGTGGATGGCGGGAAACCTTTAAGGTTAAGGATGGCAGGAAAGTCTAACTGATCTGGACTAAGATTAATGATATCTCCAAATGTTCCTGTCAGAAACAAGCCAATCATAAGGGATGGTTGGTATGGGTTTTAAAGTTATACAAGGTAACTAGAGTGGCAACTAACAGTTATTTTTATCATCGATTAATCTGTTGATTACATCTATTAATGGATGAATGGTTTGGTCTATAAAATGTCTATAAAAGAAAAATAGCTGTTACATTTTCCCAGACCCCAAAGTGATAACTTCAAATTGCTTGTTTCATCTGAACAACTGTTCAGAACCCAAAAGTATTATGTTTACAACCATAGAAGACAAAGCAAACCAGCAAATATTTAAACAGCAGATTTATGGCGTTTTTGATTTAAAAAATTACTTTAATGAATAACATACTTGTAAATATCTAGCTGGTGTCTTTGCTAATCATCTGCTGGACTCAACATAAATACAATAAAGCTGCATTACCTGTATAAAGCTTAGGAAAGCCTGCCTGTAATGTATGCATAGTGTTTGATCTGTGAATATGTGTAGGTATGTTTGCCCACAGTTCACACTCTCATGGAAGTAGCCATCTATTATGTCTGTATGTAAGCTTTATTACCTGTGTTTGAGGTGTGCTTCCAAGTCACATCGGGGCATGCTGAAGGAGCAGACTGGGGTCAAAGGGCACGACACAGACAGCTTGTCCAGCAGCTTGTGCACCAGTATGCTGGATCTGCGGCACGCCTGGAGCTGTAGTTTTGTCCTGTCCAGAGGGCAGAAGTCCCTCTCCTGGAGGAAGCTACGCAGGCAGCGGGCGCAGAAAGTGTGTCCGCATGGCGTATCGAGTGGCTGCACCAGCGGCTGCAGGCAGATGTGGCACACCAGGTCGTCGTCCACTTCCAGACGGTAGTTGTAAAGGTGGTTCTCCCAGTTGCGGTGGATTTGGCCACATTCGGGGCACAGAGCCTCCAGTGCTGGCTCCGCTGGCCCAGCTAGACCCACCTCACAGCCTGGGCTGCCCATCTCTGCTCCTTCGACACAACTCAGCTTTGGCACAAATGACTCCAGTTAGGCTGCAGTGTCGGGAAGGGGCACACACACTCCTATCCCATATGCTTCAGAGGATATACAAGTTAAAGGGAGGACAGATGCCCCCCAGTGGCTGATGGCACATCTCCCTGCAGGTCAGAGGGCAAAGCAAGAGGGTTAAACAGCTGTTTCAGAAAAACAACAAGTGTCTGATTATGTACTCGTGCATTTATTCATGTGGCAAATGCTTTGTGCACGTGGGCATACAATGTCTGCATGAGATTGAAAGTGGTGCTGTGTGTGTGTCTGTGTTTCTATCTCGGTGAGTGTGCTGAGATTATGTATTGCTGCTCCTGTCCAGTAATCTGGCAGTATAATCTCTCTTTTGCTCTCGCCTGCTGAAATCTTCCAATTCCACAGAGAGGGAATTATCTGGGATTGAGGCAGCAAGAGGACACAGATCAGCGGAAGTGGGATTGGGAAAGCAACAGAGAGGAAAAATAGTGCCAGAAAGAGGAAGAAAGGAAGAGAGACAGAGCGAGGAAGAAGTGAAAGAGATAGGAAGAGGGGTGAAGGGAATTAATGGGATGTGAAAATCTGAAAGAGGCATAAAACAAGAAAATAAAACAGGAGAGAGGATGGGAGGGAACAGAAAGGAAGTAAAGTCCACAAAAGAGAAGAAAACAAAAAGGCAAGAAAATAGTAGGAATTATTTAAAAATTCCCCTCAGTGTACATGATATTTTTGGTTCAGGCCAAGTACAGTAGATGTACTCCTCTGCAAAAGAAAGAGAACATGCCTAAAGCAAAGTCTTGAAATATAGCACTCCACCGAGCAGAGTGAGTGCCTAGAGCTAATGCACTCTGTATACGCTGATCATTTCCACAGTGTTTCACATCCAAAGCCATTCAGACCTTCAGCCCCTCTATTAGCACGAGCCCCTGTGGGCCTAATGCTATCAGCGAACAGCAGAGGGCGTGCCTCAGCACACAGCAGGCCAGCCAAGCCAAAGTGACTACCTGCCTCTGTTCCAGCGAGGGTCTGCTCCTGTCTCCATGACGACCTGGAGCCTGTTCTGTTCAGTGGGGCTTGACATTCAGAGTGTAGCCGGAGAAGGATGCAGAGGAGCCAAACAACAGATGCAGTTCTCTCAGCAGGATGCTCTGCTCCTCCCTGGTACAGCCTGAACGCTTGTCAGACAGCGAAGACAATGATGAGAGCCCCCTTGCTTCCTTTTTTGCTGCTTTTTTCATCTCATCTCTGTTGCTACCCATTTCTGTGGCAACCTGTCTCTCCTGTCTCCTTGGCTACCGGACCGGTGTACTTATTTCAGCCTCCTTTAAGTACACGCTCCTGTCTGTGTGTGACTGGCTGCTTCTGTCTCTATCCCGCAGCTGGACATGAATTAATCATTAGGACACAAGGCTTCTCTGTTCCTATAACAAAGCTGTGACATCACCTCATCAAAGACACACACACACAGACTCACACACACAGACTTGTAGACATGCAAGCATAAGTCTACACGAGCAGAACAAAACACACAGACATACTCCATGCACAAGAGCTTTTTAGGTATGAGATCCTGCAGAAAGTCTTTATCAATAAGTAAAGTCCTCAGGTTTTCACTGTGGCAGCAGTTAAGAGCCCCAGCCATGAAAAGCACTTAAATCTATTTTAAACATAGCTGGACCCAGTAGCAACAGATTCCTTTACACAAGTCATATGAAGACTGGCAAATGCTTGTGAAATATCTCTTTTTTAATCTCAGTGTGTAACGTGTGTGTGTGTGTGTGTGCGTGTGCGTGTCTGTGTGAGAGTCCAAGGCCATGCTGTTATTGTCATTGCACTGCTTAATATATTAATAAATAACAGTCCTGGCCCTGCACCTGTGTCTGCTCATTTTTTCATTTTTCAGAGAAAACAATCTAATCTTACGACATAGGACAAGCCATAGACTACCTCACATGCAGGAATGACATTTTCAGATAAAATGAGATGATGTTTTAGGCCACAGATTTAAAATCTGGGGTCCTGTCGGCTTAGCCTACATTTTCATAAAACCCCATCTCGTCTTCTTTTATCTTAAAAAAAAAAGAATCCAGAAAGGCCACTTGGAAGAACAGGCCTGCTGCTGTTCTGGAAGGTCTGTTGCACTAGGCTGCTTTTTTTCACAACAGTCAGACAGACATGCAATGATAACGACAAAAACTGACACTGATTTAATTAAGATTTTGCAATCTTTTTTTTTCCAATTGTCATAGTCCTTATTTACCTTTGGCAACGCACCAATTGCAGTGTCATGATTTATAAGCAACTCGTGAGCATTGAACACATTTGATTAGACAAGAGCATTTTTTAATCATTGCCCCCATCTGTCTGACTCCATCCCACCCTCCACGAGCGGAAAAGCTACGACAGATGAAGCGACAATGGCAATATAAATGCAAAGCCAGCCACACACTGACACCGTTCACACAGGCAGTGAATATATGCAGATGTAGGATTACCTATTCTCACCGCTCCTCCGCGCCGCGCACTCCGGCCCCAAAAAGGGGGACGATTATTAGCGGGACCTCAATCACGCATTCAACGCAACGGACCGATCCGCAACCCCGCACGAAAACGCCCCCGTGTCTTTGGCGGCGCTGGTCCCGCCCACTGCTGTCCGTCAACAGGGAGGGGCGGGGTCTGTGGCTGTCAATCCGGAGCAAAATCAGGGGTGGCTTCCAAACAGCCTGCACAAAAATATTATTACCTATCTTTTTAGATACGTCTTGCTATGTTGCATCACCCCCCACAAATTTAATGGTGCAGATTATCTTATTCTGTCTTTTGTAAAGGTTATGTTATCTCAATATTAGTAGTGATAATGTACTGCCAAAAACTGTTGTATAGTAAATGGTTTCATGAGGCACCTCTCAAGGTTTTTTAAGTTTTAACTAATGGCTTTAATAATGGTTAATAGATTATTTAGTAATTCTTTGTAGATCAATAATAAACCACTAATAAATGAAAAATCTCTCTTGTTGGCGAGTGATTAATAGTCAAGCCATTAATAAATGCCCATGATCTTCTCACTTTCTAATAATCCATCACGCATGCAGATATAAATATTGGTAAATCTTCAATAAAGGAAAATAAACGAGTTCTTCAATTCAACATGTGTCTGATTGTTTGCCTTGTTAATAGTTAGCCTACTTTGCAGATAAAGTCAACCTATAAAATATGACGCAATTATACAGATTACACTGCCCAGCTAGTATTGTATATAAAGTAGTTAAACTTAGCTCCACATCCATCAGCTGCGATATTATCATCATCAATAATGAATGCATAATGCAGAGTCGTTTTAGTATGGATACTTTAAGCACATGTTGCTGAAAATTCGTACCTGTATTTACTTAAGTAGGATAGGCTACACGACTCCCGTTCCGTGCTACTTTTATTTAGGTGAATACCTCTTCCACCACAGTTTGTCATAAGTTTGATTTAGACCTTGCCAATGAACTCAAAACTCAAAGTATGAACATTTTTTTAAGCCGTTTAAGCCTATCTTTGATCCCTTTTGCATAGTAGTCAAGTTCAGTGGCGTTTGAAAACAATCAGGCATCGCCAAAGACACCCAAAAACACAGGGTCCTCGGCGGAAGGACCTCACAGAGAAGTAAACAAAAAAGATGTTGCGCTAACTAACCTACAATCATCGATTTTAGATTAATTAACGTTGTTTTATGGTGTAATTGATCGCGACGCGATGGCAGAGGATAACGAGCTGGAAAAGTATGTTCTAATTTTCTTTTTATCCTCAGTTGCAGCTTCTGTTTGCACACACTTCTAGCTAGTTTTCCTCCAGAACCCTAACACCCGTCCATCAGCAGGGAGGGATATTTTTGGTCGACACCTGTTGTATTTGTTGTGTTGTAAGACGAGTGTGAGTGTGTACTGGTTGTAAGGAAACCCGGCCGCTAAAACAGATACCATTAGCTGCCGGTGCTCTGTGGTTAAAGGTCGGCTAAATCCGTGCGACACCCTGCTGATTCGGCAGCTCGGGTCAAACCAGGACACCGCCGCTGTCCCTCATTCACTCACTAATGGCTCACTTTCTCTTCTGCACTCTGCATCACTCTGTTTTTTCTCATTTAATTAATTTATTCTCCCCTTGGCTCCCCCTTGAGGTTTTGTGCCATCTTTGTCCTCAACTTCTCCTAATTGCTTGATGTTTTTCTTTATTTATCCATCTAGGCGTGCAATAGAGGAGCTCCTCAGGGAGACTGACAGAGCTCGGTTGAGAGCAGAGACCATGGGCCCTGTAGGATGGTAAGCACTGTTTTAAAGGCCATCTGTATCAGCCTGCACACTTCTGTCATTTATGGACATTTAACTGCTACTTATCAGCTTAGCTGTACTTGCACAGCGGCATTTTTTGCCCTTTGCGTGTACAGCCTACTTGTGGTGGGTTTAGATTTAGTCTGTGCACAGTTTATCTTGTTTCTATGTTCTATTCTCAACTAGTTGTTTGTGTAGATCCCCATGGGCTACTGTGAAACACGAGCAGCTACTCTTCTTGGAGTCCATATGTATTTACAATATTTGGTACATGGTACATGCTCACAATAAGACTCGACAATATTAATGGCAAACAGAGAGATGGACCACACAAAATTCAAAAAGCTATGTGATAAAGATTTTAAAGAGAATTTTCACATAATATTATCTCTTCAGAGAATTGAAATAATCATTTTAAATAAACAATTTACATCCCTTAATTGCAAATCAAAGTGGATTTGATAGGTTCTCTAAAATGTTTTAGGCTCAAAACTAGTACATTTAGCCACTCCATTTCTTGTGTAATTAAATACAGTCTTAACACTATAGTAAAATGTGTTTAATACATTCTGCATTTAAATAACTAGAAATGAATTTCATGCCCAAATTGTTTGATAATTAACTGTTTTCAATGTGTCGGTACTGTATCACATGACTGTTCTTGAGTTCTTTGGTAGGGCTGTTAATGGGTTTGTTATACTAAAGTATACATATTCTAATCCTACTATATGGTTCTAGATAAGGGAAATATATATATATATATCCCATTTACTAACGTTTATTATGTGTAATTATTTGCCATCCCCCTAAAATGTCATCACAATGATATTGATAAATGTGGAGATATTTTATTTTGCCAGTATACCTAGACAAATGCATTGTTTAATTACTCTTGCTACTCATTTTGTCTTGGTGATTGTATAATTTTAAATACTCAAACCAAATTAAATGGCTTGCTCTCAAGCTTTATTTATTCAAGCAGTCTCCATCAGATAAAGATCTCTCTTACAAAAGAGAACTGAAAACAAATTTCATATATGCAACATCCTAACCAGACAATTCAGATGCAAAAAGGAATCATCGTCACACACAGACACACTAATACAACTAATCAAAAAAACTATTAAAAATATAACCAAGAAGAACTTTATAGTCCCTCAGAGAAATTAATATCCCTTACTTCATTTAGTGTTGCAGTTCATTCCAGTGGGAAGGTGTATGGTCCTGGAAACCAGTCTTTCCCAGTTCAGAGTTGGTAATAGCAGGGCTTTGGTCAGGATTTTAGAAATACTGAGGTCATGAATTCAAATCCCCCAGTGTAAGCACTCAAGTCCCCATTTATTTTTTAAATGTTTCATATTGTATTTATTCAGTTAACTTTTAATTTATTTTCCATATATTTTATTTTCTAACATGAATTAACACAAACACTTATCTAAAAGCCTTAAATAATATAAGAGAGATATGATATGATGAATCCTTTATTTATTTGCTGGCCTAAAAGTAGTCAAAATGTTTTTAAGTCTAAAAGTACTGGAATCTACCTATAAGACACCCATTGTGTAACTCACTCTAGGTTGCTGTAACCTCCAGATTCTTAGGAAACAAATGCAGGGGACATGACCTACGTGTCCTCAATGGCTTATTAATGAAAAAACAGGTATGCTGATTCCTTCTAAAGTAGATTCTAGTGATCAACTCCCATGGCTTCTCTTGTCATATAGATAAATCCAACACATCAATGTCAGATATCAGAGTTAATAACTTTGTTCCCTCCTCTGTCAGGTTAAAGTGTCCCCTACGGAGCACCAACAAGCGCTTCCTCCTCAACACCCTGCGCTCCACCGGCCTGCAGCGGCGCACCGGTGAGCACAGAGACGTACACTCCGCCACAAGAGGGCGCCTGGGGAGCGAGACCCCGGGCAGAAGCCGCGACCGCAGCAGATCGCCTACCAGAGATCGTAGGAGCAACGGAGGCCACACGGAACATACAAATGATCACAGGGACAGCCGGAATAATAAAGACAAGAAAGAGGACAAAGACAAAGAGAGGAGTTACAGACACAAAGACAACGGAGACAGGGGGAAGATGGACGGAGCACACACAGACTTCATGAATTAAGCACTTCTGTTTTGGGGAGGAGCACTGCTTTTCCTGAGGCCAATCCCTTTCCAGGGAGCACAGAGGTGGGCACTCCGGAAACTGTTCTCTGACCAGCCAGCACATCTCACAGAGCTGCTTGAGTCCTTTTTCACCAGGCATGTTAGAAGGATCCAGAAAAGACACTGATTTAACCTTTTTGTTCCAGCTAATAAAAAATACTACACTTTCGCTCCCTACAGAAATAAGGTTAACATTGTCTTCCATGTTAGTTAATTAACTGTTAACTTTTTGGATTACAAAAATATTATAGGTTTAGTTGATTCCCTTAAATTGCTCACACATCCAGTGGTTAGGATAAAATCGTTTTAATGTTCTTTTTTTTCCACAGATATTGGAGTGAATAAAGTAGCTCAGGAAATAAGGAGAACTTTTGACAATTTTTTTTCCATGTCCTCCCCTCTCACATGATATATGGCTTAGTTAATTCTGTTTCACCTACAGAAGAGGAGGTTTGATTTAAATTATAATTTCATTACTATTCTTCTGCCATTATTCACTGGTTATAATTTTTACATAAACCATGCTGCTGTCGCCAATGGGTAAGCACATTTTATCGCGTCCAACTTTTCTTTTTTTTTTTTTTTTTTTTTATATATACCGGCTATCAGAAACGGTTTTGTTTGTCAAAGGAGATTTTTTTCCCCTGACACTCCTACTGGTGCCCAAGTCCTCGAATAAGTTGTCTACCGCATGAAATAACGAAATAATTAATATTTAATTAGACTGTGACAGAAACAATAGCTTTCATTACTAATACTATAGTTTTTCTATGTGTTTTAGTGGGGTTATCGGGGCCTTAGAGAAACAGATGGACATTTGCTCAAGCATTGAAAGTGCTGTAATGCTATTTATATCTTTCCTATCCATTTGGCCTTTGTCCGTGTGTTTAAGGTTACACTCTTTTATTGTTCCACATCCAGAGCGTTTTTTATAAACGTGGCAACTGTCAGTCTCTGTGGTCACGATTACCCATAGGTCTATTATAGCAGAGTTAAGCTGCATTACTCCTCGCTTAAATCATCACTTAAAAAAAAATCTGTGTCTTTAAAGTTGGCTACAATGCCTTTAACGCCCCTCATGCTTCATAAATCACGTTGTCCTTCTCCACTGTAGTGGAGAATAGCTGCGGTTAACTGTTTCCTTCCTGTTTGAAACAATGATCAAATATAAACACCATTAAGGCATAGTGCAGGGGGTGATTTGTATAGAATTGGTTTACTTGAACTTTATTGCATCTCTGAGTGCCCCATTAAGATACCGTGGAAAGTGCCATAATTGCTTTTGAAGAACTTCGTGTAAATAGTCTATAGATACACACTATCAAGGTAAAAGCCCCGTCGTCCTGTACAGTTTACTTGAAAAATAGGCGAATTATACCTATCATATACCAAGAGGCTCGAAAGTTTCCAAAATGCGCAGGTGAGCTGGCGGGTTGCGGGGATAGGCTCCATGCGCACGCCGGTTAATTGAGTTCTGTTCTGCTCACTCCAACCTAATTCGTTTACCACGAGAGCTGGCGTTTAATGGGGCGAACACACCCGCTAAAGGCTAATGGCCAGCAAACATGGCGAGAGTGCGGCGGGTAAAGCGACCGCTGCAGCTCAGTGTTTGTTATAGTCAAGGGCCCGTCGTGCAGGGAGTATGGGGCGGCACAGGTTAAATGGTGTTAAATGATGCATTTACAGAAGTGTAATGGGTACATTTTAAGAGTCAGAAAGGTGTAGACAAAAAAAAAAGGGGGGGGGGGTTGAGCTTGTCACCCAAGTTTCCAAGACAACTGTCTCTCCATCCAGGTCTCTTATCTCGCAGGTCAACCAATGTTTGCGCCCATCCATATCGATTTATCAGACGTAGAGTGCAGACAAGAGATCTATCCATATAAATTGTCGCAATTACGCTGTTTGAGGGCAATCCTACATGAGAAACAGGTTTCTGTCGTACGCCCTAGACTCAGAAGGACCTCTATAACCCTTTTCTATGTGTGGAGGCAGGTTCCCACAGATCCTGTTGCTGCTGTGGGGGCAAACAGGTGAATGCCAGGTAAACGTTACGGTATTTACAGAGGGACATTGATTTACGCGCTGGCAGCCGTTCTGTTAAATTTACTGAAAAAAATCCCACAAGCTGTAGAATATCCTGGAAACCGAGGGGGCTATAGGTCTGTCGTTTTGAGCAAACAGTGAAACCAATGGCTTGTGCGCTGCAGAGTCACATGGTGACAGAGTGACACACCTGTGTGGAGCCGTAAGGGCCTTGCGGTTGCGCCAGAGGCAGGTAGAGCAGAAGGTCCACGCCGGGGCAGGGCGCAGGTACGGTATATGTGCGCGCAAACGGTCCCACAGCCTCGGGTCCTCGGCAGCCATGAATCGGGAAGATCATTACTACCCCTCGCAGGTTTTTAAAGACTCCTGTGCCTACCAGAGCTCACAGGTTGAGGACTACAGCCACAGCCCGCCGCCCTGCCTCTACATGAACAGGCAGGTCCACTCCGTCTACACACCGCGGTCCATGGGAGCCCTGGAGCAGGCCAGTCTTCCTGACGTCGCACCTTCTTACAGTCTACCTTCCGTGCGAGAGGATCCAGGTGTGGCTCAGCTGCACCACCAACAGGGGCTCCAGCAGCAGGCTCTCCAGCCGGCCGCAGGTTATGGAGACACGGGGGAACAGAGCAGATATCACCTCCCTTTCCCCTGGATGAAAGCCACAAAATCCCACTCACACACCTGGAAGGGACAGTGGGCAGGTAAACCCTAAAGCTACATATCAGCAAAGTACATTTGTTTAAAGAGAATCACTGAATGGAGACCAACTGAATCTGAATAGGGGATGTCTCAAAGTGGGTTTCTCGTTGAGTACATTGTCGCTGCTTATCAAACAAGGCTTCAGTTTAACATACATTGAAGCATTAACAAGTGAGTTTCAAGTGAGTCTTAATGAAGACTATAATGAAATCATGCTCCCAACAACATGATCCTGGGTGTTTCAGTTTACCTTTGTCAGTCATTTCGTAAAAGGCCCGGAAGGTCAGCGCTTGCTTTTAGCAGGTCTTACCGTCACAAAAATGTGGGTTTTGTCTATACGAAACAGTTTCACCAATCGCCACATCTTCAGCCATATAGCCTGGATACTATAGAGTATAATAAGCTGTCAAAACATCCAATTACCGTTACTGGCAACCTAAAAAGAAGAAAACGCCTGTGGGGATTTTATATTAACAGTGAATTGTTCGCAGAAAGAAGGTTTTCAGGTTAAACGGAGTTACCAAATTGTTTAGTTTATCAAAACTAATTGTTTAGTTTATCAAAACTAAACAATTGAGACAACCAACCAAGTCCTAAAACAACTATAATTGAGACTGGGGGTTCTCTTATAACAAGTGGAAATTATCTTTCTAACGGTGGTTTTCGTGAGAGAAGACAAAGTACATCCTGAAGGTTTCTGCTAAAATGGACCTACCAATTTATCAGAGAAAATTCTCAAATTCTCAAGATTCTCAAATTCTCTTAAAATCGGTGTAGGCCACAGTGACCTCTCCTGTGAAATTGCATCCTACGCTGGTTCAACTTTTGCTCACATCTTTTTTGGTAAAATTCGGTGATTGATGTATCATGCCGCACACATCATTGCTGTGTTTTTTTCAACCCAGATTCAAATAATTTTTGCAATAAGCTGCAAGCAATTTGGCTACATTTAAGATGACATTAAAATGGGCTTCCATACCAAAGATGCTGTTGTGGGAAAATGCCAAACCTTCCTAAAACAGGCCTACTACTATATGTCCAAAGCAATAAAAGGACGCCATACGAAAAAACTGTTGTTTGTACCATTGTTGTTTTTACTGACCCTGACCACAAGCATTTGAACGGTCAGTGGCTAAACACGCTTTTTGCCTTCGAAAAAAATTGTTACAATTAAACTGTTAATTATAACAATTTGTAAAACAACAACAACAACAACAACAAAAACCTAAAATGTAGCCCGTACTTTCAATTATACTTTCATTGTGTGAATCAACACAAAAAGACATTTGGGGAATTTTTTTCCCAGTGTCTCATATCAGTTTAACACTGTGATAATATTGGTAATTATTGATAGTATATCTGATTGATTGCTGATATTAAAAGCCCCATTTTTAAGCAAGTGATGCATGTCTAATCGGGCTAACTGCAAACTGTAGACTAATCTTGGAATAAATAAAATTATGTGGCCATCGGTAAGCTACAGGAGTCAGTCCTCAACTGAGCTCATTCCAAAGTGAGTTTTGTGATTTAAAAACAAAATGGTTTTTTTTCCCCCCATAAGAACATATTACAGCTTTAGCGTGTCCTCATTTCACCTGTTGCTTCCAAAATTTCCCAAGCGGATCAAGGATGTATATTTTTGGTAAATCTGAAGTGACTGTAAATTCCTCGTAACATTACAAGTGAATAAATGTTTATTCTACTGGCTATCATAAGACAAATATGTACTGTTGTTTCTGCAGGAGCCTGCGGAGTGGTCAGAACCCCATGCAATTTTAATAATGCACATAGGTCATTTGCACTTAAAAAAAAATTAAGAACAATATTAACAAAATAAATTTAAAAGTATTTTTTTGGAGATCCAGTCCAAACAAAGCTGATAATAAACCATTAAATACCTTTTATACAACCTAATTTGTAAAGAGAATAGGACTAAATTTCCGTTCTGTCTCTAGGGCCATACATGATGGCAGAGACTGAGGAAAACAAACGCACGAGGACCGCCTACACGCGCGCCCAGCTGCTGGAGCTCGAGAAGGAGTTCCTGTTCAACCGCTACATCTCGAGGCCTCGCCGCGTGGAGCTGGCGCTGACCCTGAGCCTCACCGAGCGCCACATCAAGATCTGGTTCCAGAACCGGCGCATGAAGTGGAAAAAGGAGGAGGACCGGAGGAAGGCAAGGGGGGCCGAACCGGACCAGGACTCTTCCATCACCTCTGGTGACCAGGGGGAGGCCGCGGGAGGGGTCTCCTCCACAAACGGACCTCTAACCGCTACGCCGCCCGTTTCCCCGCTGCACGGTCACTCTCTCTCCGCTTCTGGGACCAGAGAGCCCGCATAGGCCCGCAGAAGACACTTATCCTCTAGACTACGACCTAAACTAATACTGCAAAGATTGAAACCCAATAGAAATAGGCTACAAGGCCCATATTTCAAGGCAGTGCCATTTGAGAGGATTTATATTTTCAGAAAGCCTGTGCGGTTCATAATTGGGCTGCTAACAGTGGACAGAGGGAAACAGCCTCTCCTTAAGTTAGGGTGTGAGATGGCATTTTTTAACTAATGTCCCCCCTTTTACTGAGATCTCCCTGAACTCACTGAAGGACCACCGTAAGCCCCCTTATTGGATATCACAGTGTGCCGTTTGTGGACTGAAGAGACATTTCTTCATCCTACTTTCGCCATGCATGCTTGGACATTTTTTTTGGACACCAGATGGCATGCTGAGACAACCCTACACAAACCAGTTGCACACACCTTTATGCATAATATGACTGTCAGGAAAATGTATTTGCAATATTATCAATGTTCACATGTGTTTATATAAGCTTACATCATGTAAATTGAAAAAAATCATAATCAATGTTTCACATATTTTATTGTTTGAAAAAATTAATTATACAGTATGATGGATGAAGAGCACACATAATACATACTTTGAATAAAACAAATACCACAACCTGCATAGGTCTGATAGCAATGGCAGTCTTTACGTCCAGGTGGTTTACCTGGCACAGGCTAAATTCAATATTAACGCCAGTAATTAATGGGTCATAACTTTTTTTGGAGCGTCAGGGAGCACGAGGCTCTGGAGACGCAGGCGGCATATCTTCTTCACCTCCTCTATGCCGCGCGCCCTCTCCACCACGCGCTCGTTCTGACAGCGCTCGGACAGCTGCCGTAAGATGCTCTCCTTGTCGTTCATCCGGGCGCAGATGACAAACGGGAACCCAAACCGCTCTTTGTACTCCTCGTTGAGCCGGGCCATGCGCGAGGCTTCCGCGGACTCCAGCGCGTCCAGCCCGGCACGTGCTTGCTCCTCGCGCGACTCCCGGGTCAATGTGCCCCTATGGAGGTCCCTGCCCGCGAGGTCCGGGTGACACCTGAGGATCCCCTCTTTACCTGGACACACAGAATGACTGATTATTGCGCTCAGTTTAAAAAAAAAAAAAAAAAAAAAAAAAATATATATATATAATGTATATCAGTGCCTTTACGCACAGAGTAAATGCCATTTATAAGGACCAGCAGCCGCTAAATAAGTTACCCAAAATTTCAACAGAGCTTAAACACAAAATATAACGAACAATTTATAAAAATGTAGATCTGTGCCTCACCTGATTCCGGCAGACCATCGATGAATTCAGTAATGGCAGCCTCCAAAGCAGGCAAGCTCACAAAGGGACGCCTCGACCACACAGCAGCTAATATAATGGGACATTTCTCCACCACGTTGCCAAAAATATTCACAAAATCATCGTAAGGAAGAGCATTTACTGTGTTGATGTCCATGTCTATGTGGGGACACTTTTTAGTGGTTGCACCGGCCGTGCTTATTGACCTTCGGACAGTACTTTGCAAAAAGGGTTAATGCACTAGTGGACACACAGAATAAGCCCCCGAAACCTGGCTGTGGTTAATCATTTATTTGTCAGATCAACTGCCAATCATCTGATGCTGAGACAAGGAGTTTACTTGCGAGTTTACAAGCAAATGCTCAACTGTCAAATGTTCGTTACAGGTTGACTTCTTCAAAGTGCAAACGTTGATCTCTGGCGTCACCTAGCGCTTAAAGGCAGCAACTGGAACTCGCATCTTGTGTCCCCCACCAAGAGGATTGAGTGGATTGGTTTAAAAAAAAAAAGTTTCTAGAAATTTAGAATTAACACATTTCTTTAATCTTTGCCCTTTTATTGTGAAATACTGGATAGTTATTTCTCTTAAAGCCCGTAGAAACTACTCAAATAAAACAATCTGGAGAAGGGAAAATCAGTCTTTGGATGAGTTGTTGACAGTTGAGACATAATGAGGGGTCACACATACACATGGCTTCATTTAAAGGGGACACAGGCCAAAAAGCCAAATCATTTGAAAACGACTGACCTACATACATTACAATCACAAGTGTTTCATTTAAAATGTAAAGTACATTTTATTGCAGGTATAATGCTTAAACTTGTCAAAACAATGTAAAAAAATATAAAAGCTGGGTTAACAAAATATATAAATGTATACAAAATTGGGCTTTAAACTGCTTGTTATAGCTGCTGATAGAAGAACAAGAACAAAACAAAATCCATAACATCACAATATTTAACAATATTTTACGGCAAAGGGTTGCTGCCATATAGTAGCTAGCCATATACATAATGTTCTGTTATGTATAACATTATGTGAAACTATGTTAAATACATGTTACATATTTTATTATTTAAACCCACCCATAATTCTAAAAATGCTGACAATATTTTATTAAAATATAAAACAAGTGCATTCCACTGTAACTCTTGAGATTATTATGAGTGGAATGTTTTATAAACTGTTTTCAAATACAGATAAAATGGTTTGAACATCAACATGCATTCAATGATAGGTGATCACTCCCTATCAGAAGGTTTCAGAAGTTTCTCCTCGGTAACAGTGTCTGAGTCAGACATTTCTGCTTTGCTCACTTCAGTTGCATGGGTTAAACAGTAGTCATTGGCTAACTGTGTCTTGTTCTCATCCTGTTTTGTCAAGGCGGAAATTACCAAAATGGCTGGTGCATTCTGATAGTCGCTGGAGGTCTGGTCGAGCATGTTGTGGTAGAGCTGAAAGAGGAAGTAGGTTGGTTAGAAAATGAAAACAAAACAGGTAATAATGCCACCTATTGATCAGATACAGAACCTACATTCTCTGTCCACTGGCGGAAGGGAAAGGCTAAAACTGCGCTTCAAATAGACTATTTCTAAAAATGTGTTTGAGTAGATTCTACACAAAAAATGTTGACCTTGCTGTACAAGCCTACCTTCTCCTCTCTTTCTGTCAGCTGGTCACACATAAAGGACACTAGTTTGGAGAAAGAAGGGCGGCTGCAGGGATCCAGGGCCCAGCACTTACACATCATCCCATACCTGGAGAAGAAAGACAGACAAAGAGAAGATTTATATATGGCTGTGGTGACTGGAAAGACCTAAGGTTTGTGAAGATATTCAGTTATCCATGATATCTAGAGATCAAGGGCAGCTGGACTACTGTATGTGTTTGGTCTGCAAGACAGTGGTGGAAGAAGTATTCAGATTTTTTACTTAAGTAAAAATACCAATACAACAATGTTACAATTCTCCATTGCAAGTGAAAGTCCTGCATTTAATAATACAGAAGTATTCTCAGCAAAATCTGATTAAAGTATCAAAAGTAAGTGAAAAGTGAAGTGAAGTGAAAAAATCTGCTAGTGCAGTTAGCTTAACCTGTTTCTAATTCATATGAACCTGTCTAAGGACCTGGCTTTATCTTTAAGCAAGGTGCATTGTTGCATTACACTTATGACAACTGAAACTTAATTTTAACAAACAAATTGATTTGCATCGAAAACAGGCTGGAATATTCTTACTGCACTGCAAAAAAACTTTTTTTGTATTAAAAGAACTAAATAATCTTAGTGCAGTAAATAGTACATTTCCCTCTGAACTGTAGTAAAGTAGAAGTATAAAATTGAAATACTAAAGTACAAATACTTAAAAATTGTTTAGTCCAGGTATAATCTATAGCAGTAAAAACCTACATCAGCATCCATCAGCATGCGTATTTATAGTGTCTGGTGTTGTTTCTTACTGTCCCCCCTTCGTTGTGAAAATGATTAAAATATTAACTATCATGATGGTGTGCAGTGATTTACAGTGTCAAATACTGTGTCCTTTTACTGGAGAAATATGAAGCTTGCATGGAGACTGAAGACACCTACACAGACTCATTGGCATAGTATGGACACTCCATCTTAAATCCTCTCTCAATCATCGAATAGAACGTGTGATCCACCTTCATCCCGGGATACGGAGTGACACCTGAAACCCACAAGTAAAAGCAGGTTTAATATTTAGTATTGTGGAGGGAATGATTTAAAATATACTGGTCATGGAGAGTACTTGTCTGTGAAAGCGATACCAAGTGAGAAGATCTCCCAAAGCAGAATGCCATAAGCCCAGATGTCACTCTTCATGGTGTACATCCCTTGAAAGATGCTCTCTGGTGCCATCCACTTCACTGGTAAACGCACCTGAAGGACAGCAAAGCCATGTCAACCACATCATTTGTGAGAAGTGATACAAGACAGACAGGATTTAGCAAAAAAAAATGATGTAAAACAAGCATCCGTGTTATCATTTCACATACATTTCCTCTCACAACGTAGTTGCAGTCGTTGTCGATGTCCCGGGCCAGCCCAAAGTCACCAATTTTCACCAGTCTGCCCTTTGTCACTAACACATTTCGAGCTGCCAGGTCTCGGTGGATACACTGCAGATACACAGGACCGGTTGTCAGTATATTGTGGTGTGATATTCTATCACACCACACATAATCCACCAAGACTAAATCCATAACTGTATTTTGACATTTGAATTTAAACATTTTGTGCTTTTGTGTCAATTTATTGATGTACTATTTGAACTTTGTTTTGGAAGTTTGGGCACTGACAGCATGTGACAACAGTTTTACATTTATGTGTTATAATGTCCATAAAAAAATCTGGCTAAAACAGACCAACAGTTGGAGATATAATAGGTCAGGTAAGTTTTAAAATTTTTTTTTATATCTATATCTAATCTATAATCCAACACTGTGTATGTTTAAGAATATATGCATATTGGGAAAATAAAGTATCTCTCTTTGAAAAACGAGCAGTTTCTTTTTATTAAAAAAAGTGTGGTGTGTAGTGCTGCAACTATGAATTATTTTATTATCAATTAATCTGCCAATCATTTTCTAGATTGATTGTTGGGTCTCTCAAATGCAAAAAATTTATTTGATAATGCCAATCAAAATTGATCAACAGTATAAAACCCCCAGATTATAAATGTAATATCAAATAATACAAATAAAAAAAGCAAATCCTTACAATTGAGAAGCTGGAACTAGGGATTGTTTGGTATTTTTGCTTCAAATGACCTTAACAGTTAATCTATTATCAAAAAAGTTGTTAATTTTTTTGATCCAATAATCTATTTATTGACTAATTATATCATCTGTGGTGATGTTGTGTATTATTAAAATATGGGAAACATAAAGGAACATTTGTGTTTTTGTAGAGGGTTAGCGGTTGGCAGATGTAAATGTTGACAGTGTCCATCGTGTGGCCCGTTTGTCTCTTACATTCTTGGAGGAGAGGAACTCCATGCCCTTGGCCACTTGGAAGGCAAAGCTAAGCAGGTCATCAAAGGTCAGGGCTTGCAGGTCATCTGCCTGATCATCTCGGTTTTCATAGATCTCTGGGTTTGCAGATAGAAAGAGATGAGTTAGGATCAACACAGATCAGAAGGATCTGTTATTCTCTTCCCATGCCGATCCCATTTGCACTTTGATGAACTCTTCATGTTAATATTTTAGTTTATCTGTTGACGACATGTATGTTCTCTTGTCTTTAGATGGCATTTTCTAACCTTCATAACCGTCCATGTTACCGGAGTTGAGGGCGAGGAGGTTGATGTCCTCCTGCCCCCTGGTGGTGGCACGATACATGGGCACATAATTGTCCACTGTTGTTTGAAGCTCACTGTGAAAACAAAAACATGATATGAATGATATTGTAATGTTAACTTCCAACAGAATAATTTTACAAATATATCTGTACCTATATAGAAACTATTCTTTATGTTTGATCTATCCTGTGTTGACCTCTTTGCTAAACTATGCCCAATATTGCTCCTCCTGTTTTTTCATTTTCCTATGTCCCCACCTATTGCTACTCTTAGGCTGCAGGTTGTGGTAAAGGCTGCTGAAGCGGTCCTTGTTGAAAGCATCCGTCACAGACTTGTGGTAGCGCTCACTGTTAACCTTAAGGTAGTTCAGCAGGTCTCCATAACAGCAGTACTGGAAAATCAGGTATACGGGTCCTAAATGGGGAAAACAAATAATAATTAGTGTTAGCAATCAGTTCACGTCTTCTGAGGAATGTCCTCTGCAGGATTTGAACTGATTACATCATGACTTACCCACAGTTACTGTATGCTAAATTCACCCTTAAGATCATCTGAAATCATGGTACTAGTTACAGTATATCGTGCCATCTGAGAAAACCCACCCGCTTAATTATGATAAAATCAGGTGCAATGAGTGTAAACACATTTGTTGTGCATGTGTGTAATTAGCAGTGGTAAATGTACCTGAGTCTGTGCATGCCCCAAGCAAGTTAACAATGTTGGTGTGGTGACCGATATGAGTCAGCATCTTGAGCTCTGACATCAGTGCCTCCTTCTCCACTGTCTGGTGTTTCTCTGCAGAGTCAACCACCACATCAGCCACTGAATCGACCCCCATAACATTTTGCATTTCACTCATGGAATAAATATATGAAACAATCACCTTTAAGCATCTTGACAGCCACCTGCTGGGAAACGCCAGGCTGGCTGATGCCATAGGCTATAGCTTGGACCACCATGCCAAAAGCCCCAGATCCAAGTTCTTCACCTGCAAATGACAGAAGAAAAACCCTGTGCATTAATTAGTTTCAATTCTCTTCACATTGACCTTGCAGGTGAGTGTAACTTTATTGGCACATTAAAATGAAACTTGGAACAAAAACATAAAAAAGGTATGGAAGTGGTGGAATGCAGTTATATGCATTTACTCAAATAGTGTACTTGAGTTTAGTTTTGAGGTACTTGTACTTAATTTGAGTTTTTCCATTTCGTGCAAATTTATACTTCTACTCTTGTAGTTGCTTTTCAGATTAAAATTTTTAAATAAAAAACCTTGGACAGGCTTTTAAAAATGCATTGTTAAAGATTAAACCAGTGATTCCCAACTTTTTTGTCTTTTGACCCCTTACAACAAAAGAAACTTCCTAGTTCGGACCCCTTGTCAATCTTCAGTTGTCAGTGAGTTCATAGTAGTTCTACCAAGGAGTGATTTACACTCTAAACTTCTCTAGTGGTCTCATTTAAAAAAACGCTCAAGGCCAAAAGAGCTAAAACTCTCCAAAATTTCGCATAAAATGAAAGATGAGAGAAAAATCTGACAATCCTTTTGTCTCATCAATAATCTTAGAACCCCTCACATTTATTTTCTGAACACTGGATTAAATTACCTAGTTATAAATAAATAGGTAAAACTAACTCCACTTTGACCCACTACAACAAAAAATGCTGCTTACACACTGATGCATCATTATTAACAATTTAATATATCAGTTAAGGAGGTTGATTTTCTGCTAATGTTATACCTTTACTTTTAGTACTGAAAGTAAATTTGGCCTATAATACTTTTGTACTTTTACTTAGGTAGGGTTTTATATACAGAGTTTTTACATTATTGGATTGGTATTTTTACTTGAGTAAAGGATCTGAGTACTTCTTCAAACACTGAAGTGTGTTATCGTGTCTCATGTGTAGTATAATTCATACCCAGTTCCAGGTTCTCCCTGGGAAACTCCCATTTCAGGTCGTATTCAAAGTCGTTGAAGTTGATGTAGATGTAATCATTGTCATTGGGTCCAACCATTTGGATGATCTGAAGCTGGGGCTCATACTGGGGTTTCTATTGGAAGCAAAAGGAGCTGCAGTTATGTCTTCACGTGTCTGTGCTTTCATGTATTTTCGCATATGTGTGTGTGTGTGTGTGTGTGTGTGTGCCGATGCATAATATATACCTTCTTTTTGACAAAGTAAATGAGCACCACAGTGACTACTGCCAAAGCCAGAAGCAGGAGGAAACTGCTTACTTTCAGCACCATCAAGCTGTCATTAGCAGTATATTGAGCACCTGAAAACAGAGATGTATAAAGAACAGTTTCTAATGACATTAAATGTCTTCAAAAACCAAGGAAATGACATTTAATAATTTTGTAATGTGAAAGAGATCTTGCTACCTCTGGAGGCCTGGTGTGACGGTGGGTGGTATATTGAGTAGTGACACCAGGAGCCTACTGAGTTTGTAAGGCAAAACCTTAAAAGGTGTCCACTTGCTTGTTCTCTTCTCAGTGAGCTCTTGATTGTTTTGTTACAGAAGACATCACGGTCTGTTTGAAAGGTGTCTGGGATCTCGTTCCAGGAAGAATCAGTTTCACAACTGCAGTGAAAACAAAAAGCGGGGACTTGAAAAATCCGAATCTGAGTGTGTGTGTGTGTGTGTGTGTGTGTGTGTGTGTGTGTGTGTGTGTGTGTGTGTGTATTCACGTCAGGGCTACAATGCCCTCTTACCTGAGCATCTCTAACAGTTATCATACCTGCCATTGGGTGAAGAACAAAACATCCAGGTATAATTTGCTGGCACAAGACTCACAGTCTCAACGGTGAGGGTATTATCAGTTTTGTTAACCTGAAAAAGGAACTTTGGTGTGTCTGAAACAAAAATCAGTGGATAATAAGCTTTGCACTATTTAAAATATAACTTCAAAATAAGTCTTAAATGTGATATAATTGTGCAGAGGTTACAATGTTAAAGACATACCAGACATACGATTAATCCCTCTTACCAGCAACACACAATGATATAGTCATTGTTTCTTTTTGCCCTCCAGCCTCCAAGTGTAACTTGTAATCTCCTGATTTGAGTGGATCACATAGCTTCACAGTCCTGAGAAAACAGTGTTATTAGTTGAAAGCATCCAAATGTCATGCCTCTTTAAATTATATACCTCATATCTTATGATAATATTTACCAATAGTAGTTGTCTATTATTGCTAATGAAAAGGCCCATGTGTTTTGTACATTTCTACATGCTGACAACCTTTTGTAACATTTTTAGAGGTTCATTGGTTGATATGGTTGAGCTCCAGAAGCATCACTTCATGGAATTACCTGTGTTTTGTTACCCATTTGTCTTTGATGCATTTAGTCATAGTTTGATCAGGAGCCTCCCAGGAACAGTGCTGGAGAACAGGGTGGTAGGAGACACTGGCTTGCAAACAGGAGGTAGATGCATTCTGAGAAGGTAAAACTTTGCTCTTATCCAACTGGACAGAGAGGAAACCTTCAGCTGAGGCAACACAAGAATAAAATTAGTATATATACAAATGAGCTTAAATATTAGAGAGAACAAGAATAATTCAGAATTATTCATTGATAACAGTTTTAAATTAGCTCCACTAACCCTGGACATGAATGTAAACAGACTTAGTTTTGTTTTTTGGACTCCTGCAGGTATATGTGCCACTGTCCTTCACACTAACTGATTTGATGAACAGGTACGTCATTAGACTTTGAAAATGTAAGTCATTTTTAATGCAGATCTGGAAGAAAAACATAGTTATGATATGAATGGGGAAGGTCAATACAGTAATTTGTGAATGGAGTCTCAGGCTAAGGAGTAGCGAAATACGGTGGGTTAGTTTGAAGACAAACATAAATGGAAAGAATTCACATGAAAATTTATAGAAAATCTAATTTGTCTTAGT